>NC_143511.1:41763639-42068223 GCF_031878675.1 Megascapheus bottae
TTCTTTTTGTTTGTTTGTTTTTGTTCAATCATGGGGTTTGAACTGAGGGCATGGGTACTTTCCCTTAGCTCTTTTGCTCAAAGCTTGCACTTTACGACTCTGAGCTATAGCCCCACTTCTGGTTTTCTGGTGGTTAATTGGAGTTAAGAATCTCAAGGACTTTTCCTGCCTAGGCTGGCTTCAACCCACTAATATTACATCTCAGACCCCTAAGTATCTTAGATTACAGGATTGAGCCACCAGCATGTGGCTGGATTTCATTTTAAGGAAATTTAGCAAAGAGAATTAAAAAATATTTTCCTGTGATTAAAATTAATAGGGAAATGGAATAGGATTGGTACTTAAAAAGTTCATGCTCTTTCTTCTTTTTTTTTAAATGTAGGGCATAATGTTAATTGTAACAACTTTAATAATACAGAAATTATAAAGTATGAAATAAGATACACTTTATGTAACTAGCACAACAGCTGGAGATATTTTTTGTAAAGCTGTTCATAATATATTTTCTCATACCCATGCACACGCACTAAGATTCTCTTTGAGAAGTCAAATCAACTCATGGTGTGGGAATTATTGTAAAGTCAGTAGAGTGATTTGTGGGCACAGTGTGATTAAAAGATTGCATTTCAAAGTCAGTAAATTTTCTCTTCAACTGTAATAGACTCTTGCTGAATATATTAATTTGCTTTCTGAAGTTCTGAGTTATAATTAATACAGAGGCAGAAATATTTGTGTCTGAATTTCTAGGAATTAATTAAAATTAATAAAATTGTATTTTGATTCTAAGTAGTAAACATCTTCATATAGTGAAGCTATTAACATGTTATATGAAATTTATGTAAAAATGCTCAGTCTAAATTTTCAATTGTCCATCACATTTATTAAACATTTTGGTGTTAAATAGTCCTTTCTGTCTTTACTTTTTTTTCTTTTATGCGTCAGTACCAGGGCTTGAACTTAGAGACCCAGGATCTTGCTCTGATTTCTTGCTCATGGCAGCACTCCACCATTTGATCCTCACTTCTAGTCCAGCACTTTCAAACATTGGTCCTTAAAAATTACAGCCTCCTGAATAGCTAAGACTTTGGACATGAGCCAGCAGTGCAAATGTTCTCTGAATATTTTTGTATTTGTTTATTTTTATTTTGCTTTTATGCAGGGAGAGATCATTATATCTAGATATTTTCCTTCTTTTGTTTCCTTTTGCCTGTATCTTTATATTGTTGAGTTATGTATTTCCATAAATAATTTAAAATATATTAAATGTATTTCATTTTATCCATAAATATGTAAGGAGAGATATATGAAGTCATTTGGCATCAAAACAAAGTCCAAAGCAAATTTTATGTATTAGTGAGACCTCTGGAACCCACCTATTTCTAATTAGTAGCTAACAGAAAGAAATACAAAAATTACATGCAAATTTCACCCAAATCATAAAGTGCTTGACCTGTAAGTCTCGAATTA
The DNA here is from genome assembly GCF_031878675.1 of Megascapheus bottae. Taxonomy (NCBI): domain Eukaryota; kingdom Metazoa; phylum Chordata; class Mammalia; order Rodentia; family Geomyidae; genus Megascapheus; species Megascapheus bottae. Next base: position 41,765,107 of record NC_143511.1, read on the forward strand.
TTCTGCTTGTCTCTCTATCTCTTCTTTTCTATTTTTTTTCGGTCGTGGGGCTTGAACTCTGGGCCTGGGAGTTATTCCTGAGTTCTTCAGCTCAAGGCTACCACTCTACACTTGAGCCACAGTGCCACTTCTGGTTTCCTAGTAATTAATTGGAGATAAGAGACTCACAGACTTTAGTGTCCTGGCTGGCTGTGAACCACAATCCTCAGATCTCAGCCTCCTGAGTAGCTAGGATTATAGGTGTGAGCCACTGCAAAGGGCTTTGTTTGACTCCTAGAACTGTGCAATATACTGTTGTCTGTATCTCAAGAACAAACTGAGGTCATATTATACAATTTTAATGTATTTTTTCAAGTAGATAAGTAGATTAGAATCTTTTTTATTTAAAGAATTTATTAACATTGATTTTTACAACATATTTTAAATGACATTTAACAAACAAGAATTCAAGACAGGAATCTCTATATACAATCACCAGTACTTAGATTTTAGAACATAATTAAAATTAGGCTGAGGGTTTGTATGTCATAGATACCTATTAATCTATGTAATAAAACATTATGTCTATAGAGTCACAAATTTTTACGTCTGTGTAGTCATGTTTATATTTCCAATACCATGTCCATAGCATTGGGTTCAGAAATATTGAGTCATCACTCTTGTACTGTTTGGATCTAATAGCCACATATTAAGGATACCATGCGCCTTTTGTTCCTTTGGTCTTGATTTAGTAGATGAGAGTCTTTAGGGTACATGTAAAGAAGAACATGACATAGCCAATAAAATCACTATTGAAGTTTAAAATGTGCTTCCAAAGGTTTAAACAATTATGGGATCTAATGGAAAGAAACAACAGACATTATTAAAAGACAACTGTCTAGAATTTTATTTTAGATAAAACATTTCCTATTGACTGTATAAAATCAAATACTTTACAGTAGTTATTCAGAATATAAACTGATATCTTTATGAGACTAAAAAGTAAACATAGTTATAATCAATAATTTCATCCAAAAATACCTGGGGGAATCTCACGTTCTTAGTAATTCATTAGGAAAATACCACAAATATCAATATATATGATTATCAGAAGAGAGATAACTATTTGAATATTTAAAAAAATAAATATGGCATTGGTTTAGACAGGAGGTAAGATTGATCAATATGGAAAATGAAAGTGTTATTACAAAGGGAATTTATTAATATCAGTTAAAGATATATGATTGCTTTTGTGCCAGTACCAAGCTGTTTTGATAATATAGCTCTGTAATAGAGTCTAAAGTTTGGAAGTGAAATTCCTCCAGCGCTGTTCTTTCTGCTAAGAAGTGTTTTTGCTATACGGGATCTTTTATTATTCCATATGAAATTTAGAATTGCCTCTTCTATTTCTTTAAAGAATGCCATTGGGATATTGATGGGTATTGCATTGAATTTGTAGATAGCCCTTGGCAAGATTCTCATTTTCACAATGTTGATTCTTCCAATCCAGGAGCATGGGAGGTTTTTCCATTTCCTTAGTTCTGCTTTAATTTCCTTTTTTAGGGTTTTAAAGTTTTCATCAAAAAGGTCCTTTACATTCCTAGTTAAGCTAATTCCTAGGTACTTTATCTTCTTTGAGGCTATTGCAAAAAGGAGTTGCTTTCCTGATTATTTCCTCGTTCCTCTCACTGTTGGCGTAAAGGAAGGAAGTTGATTTTTGAGGGTTAATTTTATACCCTGCTACCCTTCCAAAATTTTGAGTGAGCTCAAGGAGCTTGGGAGTAGAGTCTATAGGATTCTTTAAATACAGAATCATGTCATCTGCAAAGAGGGATAGTTTTACTTCCACTTTCCCTATTTGGGTCCCCTTTATGCTTGCTTCTTGCCTTATTGCACTGGCTAGGAATTCTAATACTATGTTAAAGAGGAGGGGAGAGAGTGGGCATCCTTGTCTCATTCCTGCTTTTAGAGGGAATGGCTTTAGATTTTCACCATTAAGTGTAATACTAGCCGTGGGTTTGTCATACACAGTCTTTATTATATTGAGGAACGTTCCATGGATTCCTAGTTTCTCCAGAGCTTTTAACATAAAGGTCAAATGCCTTTTCCACATCTATTGAGACAATCATGTGATTTTTGTCCTTGCTCCTGTTGATGTGTTGAATTATATTAATTGATTTGCGTATGTTGAACCAGCTTTGCCTCCCTCTGATGAATCCAGTTTGATCATAGTGTATAATTTTTTTGATGAGTTGTTGTAGACGGTTGGTTGTTGAAGACCAATGGAATAGAACTGAGGACCCAGATATTAAACCACAGACCTATGGCCACCTAATCTTTGACAAGGGAGCCAAAAAATAGAATGGAAGAAAGACAGCCTCTTCAACAAATGGTGCTGGCAGAACTGGTTAAGCACCTGCAGAAAAATAAGTTGGCTCCTTCTTTGTCACCCTGCACTAGAATTAACTCCAAATGGATCAAAGACCTGGAGGTAAAAGCCGACACACTGAAAACTTTACAAGAAGGAATAGGAGATACACTAGGCCTCCTTGGCACAAGTTGAAACTTTCTTAATAAAGACCAAGAATCACAACAAATCAGAGAAAGGCTGGATAAGTGGGACTGCATTAAACTGCAGAGCTTTTGTATGGCAAAGGACATAGCTAGTAGCCTAAAGAGTGGGAGAAGATCTTCAACAACCAAACAACGGACAAAGGCCTCATATCTAAAATATATCAACAACTCAAAAATTTGAATCACTCCAAAGGAACAACCAAGATGGGCCAAAGACTTAAGATAGTCTTCTCTGAAGAAGAAACAAAAATGGCCTATAGACACATGAAGAAATGCTCCACATCTCTGGTCATAAAAGAAATGCAAATGAAAACAACTCTAAGATTCCACCTCACTCCAGTTAGAATGGCCAGGATCAGGAAAACGAATAATAACAGATGCTGGAGGGGATGTGGCCAGGAGGGATCACTACTACACTGTCGGTGGGAGTGCAAACTCATTCAACCACTATGGAAAGCAGTATGGCAGTGCCTCAAAAGACTAAACATAGAACTCCCCTATGTTCCAGCAATTCCAGGATACTGAAACAAAAGCCATGTAACGAATGATTATTGTTCTTAATGTACTATGTTATCTCTCATCTCCTTTGCTGTCCCTTGGGTATCTCATATTGTTACAGTATCTCATATATTGTTATCTAATATATTGAATTTATTTGTATTTGGTTATTTGAAATTTGATAGGGAAAGGGGGCAAACCAAGACGGCGATGGGGGGGTGGGGGGTGGGGGGAGGGTAATGGGTACCAAGACATGTGAAAGGGTATCAATGTATGTGAATTAATGCACCTTCTATCTGGCAAATATCATGTAACACTGTTATTAATTACAATAAAATATATTTTAAAAAGATATATGATTGTTTTACTTACCATTAAGTGGATGTAACAGAATACTGAAGTAAGTAAAGACTAATTTAGTTCACAGCCTGCGGGGTATCAGTTTTGTTATCTGGATTTGTTCCTTTTAGTCTAGTGGATGGTCATAAGCATCCTAGGAGAAGTGGAAAACAGCATGGTTTATAGCAGAAAATGAGAGAAGACATAGACACAGACACACTTGTATGTTGATGTGCATATGCACACATGCACACACACGGACACATAGACACACACATACACACACACACACACACACACACACACACACACACACACACACACACACACAGGGGGGGGATACAGAGGAGGAAGACACCTAGAGAAAAGATAAACTTTGGGAGCCATGCCACCAGTGTTACATTTCTTCTTCACAGACCCTTCTCACACTTTCCCATTCAACAATGAACTCATCAGGGAATTAATGAGTTGATGATATAAGCACTTTGTAGCCTCAGTGTCCCCTCCTTGGGACCTGCACCTCATGCACTTTCACTACGTCAGCCTTTGGTGAAATTTCACTTGCAAACAAGGACAGTGATCAATTCTAATATTGAACTTGCTGATGAGCCTGATATCAATGATTGCATATTTCCTTTGTATGTATATATTTCTACCTCTCAACATGAAATGTTTTAGATGCTATCTATGGTACATGATGTGATAATATAATGGAAGGTTATATTATGGTAGAAATGTGGTGTTCATGTTCTTCATAGTCTTCTGACAGTATTTTACTGTTTTGACATTTAATTCCCATTACAACTTTTCAATAGCCATCTAATCACTGTTTCTTTCCCCTTTGAAATCTATCTGTCCCTCTTTTCCCTCACAGTATATCCACATAATCTTCCTAACTCTATTGATTATTTAAGACAAGAATACCTGAAAGTTTCTGAGTTAAGATTGTATACATTTTAAATTTACACCTGAACAAGAATTGGGTCTTCAGGCCCATATTTTTGGTACTTGTAAATTTGAGGCAGAGTATTATGATTTCAAAATGAGAAAAAAGAGGGGGGGGGAGAGAGAAGAGAGAGAGACAGAGACAGAGAGAGGAAGAGAGAGAGAGATAGAGAGAGAGAGAAAGAGAGAGAGAGAGAGAAAGAGAGAGAGGAGAGAGAGAGAGAGAGAGAGAGAGAGAGAGAGAGAGAGAGAGAGAGAGAGAGAGAGAGAGAGGCTGTTTCCTTTCTAGCACAATCACATTTAATCTGCTCTGCTCATTTAAAAAAAGTCTACATTCTTTTTTTTTTTTTCCAGTCCTGGGCTTGAGCTCAGGGCCTGAGTACTCTTCTTGGACTTTCTCAAGGCTAGAGCTCTACTACTTGAGCCTCAGCACCATTTCTGGCTTTTTTCTATGTATGTGGTACCGAGGAATCGAACCCGGGTCTTCGTGCATGCTAGTGCAAGCACTCTATCACTAGGCCAAACTCCCAGCCAAATTTCTGCACTCCTATTTCTCTATTTTTCTCCTGAAATACCTTTTCTTCTGTTATTATCATGGTTAAATCAAAATTTATCACTTCCTTCAATTTCACTATATTTATATTATCTGTTTTAATTTCCATATATTTATATATACACATATATGCATATACATGCTTAATGTTAAAATATTTTTTCCATCATAACATCTTTAGGAAATTGGGTATATTATGAGATCAGCCGCCTGGATTTTTACAAAAGGAAGATTTCCAGAATGAAAATCTTCCTGAAGACTGAAGTACTTACTATTACCCAGAGGCCTCCTGCCTCCTAACATCAACAAAGGCCACTCCTATCCTGATACCATACGTTAAGTTGTCTCTCTTAAAATGTTTGGTTTCTTTTCTTCTTCCACAGTATTAGAGGTTGCATTTAGGGTCCTCAACTCATATGGGCCATACCTCCAGCACAGTTATTTGCTGACTAATTGGAATGGAAGTCTCCTGGATTTTTCTACCTTGCCTGGCTTCCAAGCATGATTCACTGATTTCAGCCTTCTGCATATAGCTAGGATTTGAGACTTGAGTCCCTAGCACATAACAATTCCACTCATTTTCAAATGTCAGCTAGTAAATGGAATTTTGTAAATGGCAGGATTATGTTTTTCAAAATTTACTCCAACTATATTACTGTGAGTTTTTTGTGATTGATTTTCATTGAATGCGGGTTTATTGTGAGAAAACTATCATGACATTATTCTTCATTCTATACTGATGGGTACTACATTTGTGAACATGAATAACATTGGCACACAAGTTTTAAAAATGTTTGATTATGGATAATAATGCCTCAAAGTTTTTCTATATAGCAAGAAAGATATGTATGTAAGCAATAAATACATACGTATTATGCACACATATGCATATATTATGTACATATATGTGCGTGCATGTATGTATATACATGTATATGTGTGTACATCTGCAAACATGTATGCATACATATATGTATATGTATACATATATACATATGTGTATATTTTTCTTTTATTCACACAAATAAGGTTTTGAACTTAGGGCTTTGAACTTACTAAGTTGGGGATACCACTTGAGAATATCTTCAGCTCTTTGTATTATTTTTCAGATGAGGTTTTACATTTTTGTCCTGAGGCTGGCATCAGATTGTGGTCCTCCTACATATGCATCTTTCCTAATCAGGATTACAGACGTATAATAAAATATTCAGCTGATTTGTTCACATGTGCCTTGCTACCTTTAGATCTGTACTTTCTTTAAATTCTGATCCTCATATTCTCTGCCTTCGAAATAGCAAAATTTATGGAAAAGGACCACCACTATGCTGGCATTGTATTTTTTATCAGTGAATTTTTAATAGTGCATTTTGTTTGGTCATAAATCAGTTATATGTTCAATATGATTGTGACAGTTCACACTCCCACAAGTAGAGTGTGGGTTTCTGTGCTTACCCATTCTTCTACAACATTCAGCAGTATATTTTAAATTTTTCTCGTTTTCATGTATTTACTTAGGCAAATAAATCAAAAATTTAAATTTATCCCTCTTATTTTTAAGGACATTGTAGTAATGACTTGGTGTTTATTTTATGATATTTTATTTTATTTAAATCTACTTTTATTATCAAGGTAATGTACAGAGCTGTTCCAGTTCCATATGTAAGGTACTATGTACATTTCTTGAAGAACATCGTTACCCCATTCCTTGCTTTTTATTCCATTATCCCTCCTCCTGCTCTACACTCTTTCCAAGTTGTGAAGTTCATTTCCAACATATTGTATTGTGGTGTGATTTTAGTTTGCATTTTCATAGTGATTTAATGAAGTTGAACATATTTTATATTTACTGATCAGATTAATAGCCTTTTTTCATATATTTTTATTGTAATTAATAAAAGGATTACATGATATTTGCCAGATAGATGGTGCATTAATTCCCATACATTGATACCCTTTCACATGTCTTGGTCCCCAAATTCCTCCCCCCCAACCCCATCCCTCATCTTGTTTTCCCCCCTTCCCTATCCAATTTCAAATAACCAAATAAAAATATATCCAATATATCAGGTAACAAAGTGAGATACTGTAACAATATGAGATAACCAAGGGACAGCAAAAGAGATGAGAGATAACATAGTACTTTAAGAACAACAATCATTCATTATATGGCTTATGATTCTATATCCTAGAGAACCTTTTGTATCAAGGTTTTGCTCTATTGCAAATCTCTGCTAGGAGAGCCCAAGGTTTATACTGATTATGACAAAGAAGGGAAACCTTTGAGTCTGGCTTACTTCACTTAATATGATCTTTTCTAAGTCTTTCCATTTCCTAACAAATGGGTCGATGTCGTTTTTTCTGACAGCATCATAGAATTCCATTGTATACGAATACCACATCTTGTTGATCCACTCATCAACTGAGGGACATCTAGGTTGGTTCCATATCTTTACTATGGTAAATAGTGCTGCAATGAACATTGTTGTGCTGGTGGATTTACTATGTCTTTGTTTCTGGATGATTGGGTAAATGCCAAGTAGTAGAATTTCTGGGTTATAGGGAGTTCTATGTTAGTCTTTTGAGGAACTGCCATACTGCTTTCCATAGTGGTTGAATGAGTTTGCACTCCCACCAACAGTAGTGATCCCTCCTGGCTACATCCCCTCCAGCATCTGTTGTTATTTGTTTTCTTGATCCTGGCCATTATAACTGGAGTGAGGTGGAATCTTAAAGTTATTTTGATTTGCATTTCTTTTATGACCTGAGATGTTGAGGATTTCTTCATGTGTCTATAGGTTATTTTTGTTTCTTTTTCAGAGAAGACTCTCTTTAAGTCTTTGGCCCATCTTTTAATGGGATGATAACTAAGGAGATTAGTTTTGGATTGATTCCGCACACCTAGTATTATACTTAATGGAGAAAAGCTAAAGCCATTCCCTCTAAAATCAGGAACAAGACAAGGATGCCCACTCTCTCCACTCCTCTTTAACATAGTATTAGAAATCCTAGCCAGTGCAATAAGGCAAGAAGCAAGCATAAAGGGGATCTAAATAGGGAAAGAGGAAGCAAAACTTTCCCTCTTTGCAGTTGACATGATCCTGTATTTAAAGAATCCTATAGACTCTCCTCCCAAGCTCCTTGAGCTGATTCAAAACTTTGGAAGGGTAACAGGGTATAAAATTAACCCTCAAAAATCAACTGCCTTCTTCTATGCCAACAGTGAGAGGAATGAGGCAAAAATCAGGAAAGCAACTCCTTTTGCAATAGCCTCAAAGAAAATAAAGTACCTAGGAATTACCTTAACTAAGAATGTAAAGAACCTTTTTGATGAAAACTTTAAAACTCTGAAAAAGGAAATTAAAGCAGAACTAAGGAAATGGAAAAACCTCCCATGCTCCTGGATTGGAAGAATCACTATCATGAAAATGAGAATCTTGCCAAGGGTTATCTACAAATTCAATGCTATACCCATCAATATCCCAATGGCATTCTTTAAAGAAATAGAAGAGGCAATTCAAAATTTCATATGGAATAATAAAAGAACTTGTACAGCAAAAACACTTCTTAGCACAAAGAACAGTGCAGGAGGAATTTCAATATCAAACTTTAGACTATTACAGAGCTATAATTATCAAAACAGCTTGGTACTGGCACAAGAACAGGCCTGAAGACCAATGGAATAGAACTGAAGACCCAGATATTAAACCACAGACCTATGCTATGGCCCCCTAATCTTTGACAAGGGAGCCAAAAAAAGTAGAATGGAATTAAGATAGCCTCTTCAACAAGTGGTGCTGGCAGAACTGGTTAAGCACATGCAGAAAACTAAAGTTGGATCCTTCTTTGTCACTCTGTACTAGAATTAACTCCAAATGGATCAAAGACCTGGAGGTAAAAGCCGACACTCTGAAAACTTTACAAGAAGGAATAGGAGATACACTATATCTCCTTGGCACAGGTCAAAACTTTCTTAATAAGGACCAAGAATCACAACAAATCAGAGAAATCTAGATAAGTGGGACTGCATTAAACTGCAGAGCTTTTGTAGGGCAAAGGACATAGTTAGTAAACTAATTAGGAAGCCTACAGAGTGGGAGAAGATCTTCAACAACCATGCAACAGACAAAGGCCTCATATCTAAAATATATCAACAGCTCAAAAATTGAATTAATAGCCTTTTAATTGTGAAGGATGTTCAATCCTTTTTTTTTCTTTCACACTAGATTATTTGTCAGTTTTGCCCTATAGCAGAACATGTAAAAGAACAAGATTTAAAGAGAAAAGTTTGTTTGTACTCCTAATTTTAGTGAGTTCTGGTCAGCCTCAATGCCAGTACTGAGAGGTCTAGATGCTGTGGTAAAGATGCGCTGTTGAGAGCAAAACTGTTCCCACTGAGAACTATAATGTAATAGAAAAAGAGAAAGCAACTGAGTTGTTTATCAGTCATCTAATTACTTCCCACCAGACTCCACCTGCATAAGGCTCTACAGTTTTCCAATAGTATGCTGAACTAGGACTTTGGGAAGGTTTTTAATCATTCAAATTATAGCCAGTAACCCCATGTTTCTTAATGATTTGTAGTTCTTTTGAATGTCTGGCTCTTGGCATTTTGATGGATGTTGTATTGAATTTGTAGTTATCTTTGGGCAGGATTCACATTGTCACAACTTTAATCCTTCCAATCCAGGAGCATGGGAGATTTTTCCATTTCCTTAAATATGTTTTCACTACCTTTTTCAGGATTTTAATGTTTTTTTTCTTAATCATTAAAGATCCTTCACATCTTTGGTTAATTCTTAGGTTTGGCCTTTTTGTTAAGTTATTACAAAAGGAGTTGTTTTTCTGATTTCAGTCTTGCTCTTCCTATTGTCATACAGAAAAGCTATGGATTTGTGTGCATTAATTTTATACCCTGTTACTTTTCCAAAATTTTGAATCAGTTCTATTAACTTGGGAGAGAAATCTGTGGGATTCTCTCAATGCAGGACTGTGTCCTATGCCTTTAATCTTTTCTCTTGCCTTTTGTGCTAGCTAGGAATTCCAAGAGTATATTGAGAAGGAGTGGAAAAGTGAACATCCTTGTCTTGTCTTGTTCCTGATTTGAAAGCAAATGCTTTTAACTTTAAATCATTAAGTGTAATTCTGGCTGTGAGGTTGTCATGTAGTGTTTATTATATTGAAGAATGTCCCATGGATTCCTAGTTTCTCCAGAATTTTTATCATAAAAAGGTGTTGGATATTATCAAATGACTTTTGTGCATGTACTGAGATGAGCATGTGATTCTTGCCCTTGTACCTCTTGTATTAAATTACATTAACTGACTTGAATATATTGAATTAGCTTTGAACCCCTGGAATGAATATCATTTTTCATAATGTATGACTTTTTTAGTTAGCTTCTGAATTAGATTGGAATGAAATTTTATTGAGAAGTTTTGAATCGCTTTTCATCAAAAAGATGGACCTACAGTTCTTTCTTTGATGCGTATCTATCTGGTTTTGGGTTGAGGGTTATTCTGGCTTCATAGAATGAGTTTGGCAGTGATATTTCACTTTCCATGTCATTGAAGAATTTAAGGAGTACTGGAATTAATTCTCCTCTAAAAGACTTATAGAATTTGGCTGTGAATCCATCGGGTCCTGAACTTTTCTTGGATGAGAGGTTTTTCTAACTGTCATTTCTGTTTCATTATTTGCTCTGGATATGGTTATTTGGTTTAAACCTTCATGCTTTTGCTTGAGTATATAAATATTTACTAGGAATTCTTCCATTTCCTACAAATTCTCCAATTTTTTAACATAAAGATTTGCAAAGTATTCACTTTTGATGTTTTGGATCTTGCTTGCTTCTGTTGACATGTTTCTGTTCTGTGTCTAATTTTATTTATTTGTTTGTATTCTCTTGGATTTTTTGGTCAGATTTATCAAGAGACTGTGAGTTTGTTAATTTTTTTTCAAAGAACCAATCCCTGTTATATTCTTTCTATGGATTTTTGGCCTCTAATTGATTTGTTTCTGATTTAATCTTAATTGAAACAACATTTTTCAATAAGAAGCAATCAAAAAATGGAATAATAGATGAGGGTAAATAGCAAAAACAATCCTTAGCTGGAATAACAGTGCTGGAGGACTATCAATACACACATCAAACTCTATATCAAGTGGTAATGAAAAAAAACCCTCCATACTGGCACAAGAATAGGTTTGAGGATGAATGGAATAGAATCAAGCATCTAGAAAGAAACTCACAGACTTTTTGCCAACTAATGTTTGAAAAGGGAGCAAACACACAAGAGGGAAGAAAGCATCTTCAACAAATGGGGCTAGCAGAATTGACATGTACAGAAATTGAACTTAGGCCCTTATATATCATCCTTCATTAAAATCCATTGCAAATGGCTCAAAGACTAAAAAATATTACAGTAAAGGATTGAGGAAATACTACTGCTCCTTGGCACAGGTTGAAACTTTCCACGTAAAGATCTAGAATAACAACAAATCAAAGAAAGACTACATAAATAGAACTGCTTCAAACTGAAGTGTTTCTGCATGGCAAAGGACATAGCTAGAAAGATAAATAGGAAGATCTCACAAAATGGGAGATCTTTGCTAGAGAGTCATTAGACAAAGTCCTCATATAAAATATACGCTTACAGCTAAAAGTATTAACTTCCCCCAAACCCCTCACAAATCCTCTGAGAAACAGCAACTCCTTGAATTAGACTAACAACTTAGAGAGGCTTCTCTGGAGAAGAAATAAGAATGGTTGAAAGATGAAGAAATGTTCAATTTCTCTGGTCAAAAAAGAAGTGAAAATCAAAAGTACATTGAGATTTCATCTAACCCCAGTTACAATGGCCGTTATTAAGAAACCTAAGGACAACAGATGCTGGCAAGAATGTGGGCAAAAGGGAACACTACTACACTATGTGTGGGAGTGCAAAACAATATGAAGCATCCTCCAGAGATTAAGCAGAGTGCTTCCTTAGGTTCCAGAAATCCCACTTCTGGGCATTAATCCAAATGACCACAAACCAGCCTACACTAAAGCCACCAGAAGAATCACATACTGGCAGAATTATTTACCATAGCTGAAATATGGAATCAACCCAGATGCCCTTCAGAAGATAAATGGATCAAGAAAATGTGGAATACATCCACAATGGAATTCTGTGCTTCCATCAGAAAGAATGACATTGCCCACTAATTAGGAAATGGAAAGACACATAAAAATTATAGTAGGTGAAGTAAGCCAGACCCAAAGAACATAGGCTGCATAGCTAGAATATGTCTATAAATCTACAATTTAATCAAATGGATAGTAAAAGACAAATAATTACACATGGACACTATTAAGTAAACAGTAGTCTAAGCATTCACACAGCGAGAACATTTTCTGATTTCTGTACCTTTGTTTTGTATATAAGTTTATCTAATTTGGGGATGTGAAGGAATAGTGAGACAAAGGGTGAGCCAGTATAGCTATGATACTAGACACTGAGCTGAAAATGAATTTTACAGCTGGGGGAAAGGGGCACCAAAGGGGAAAAAGGTGACAGAAAATGAAGGAGGAGGTAGCACTTTTGAAAAAGAAATGTACTCATTACCTGATTTACATAAATGTTACCCATCCGTGCATCACCCTACAATAAAATTTAAATTAAAAATCAATAAAAACCTGGCTTTGTGTCTTTTGTTAGATTTGTTATTGCATCTTCTACTACTTGTTAGCTCTTCACATAACAGTTTCCTTGAATAAGCAGCAGCTAATTGTTTTTAAACTGCCCCTCATAAGTTTTTCATACTAAGAATTTTTTCATGCCACACAATAATGAAATCTCCAGTAGTTCCTTCCAAAGCCTTATTATCTTATACTGTAGACATAAATGACATGTTTATTACTTGGGGTTTTTTTGGTGTCTTGAGACAGCCTCTCACTTTATAACTCAAGCTCACCTTGAACTTTGGGTCCTTCATCCTCAAATCCCAGGGTTTCAGATTATAGATTCTATCATAATCATTTCTGACACTGACTATTTGATGTAATGTGTGAGATAGAATCAATAATTTTATTGTCAAATGAACATGTAATTGACCTCATACTGTTTTTGTAATAGAAAGTTCTTCCTGTATTGCAGGATATAGCTACACAATATCCATGACAAGCAACCTCCTAAAGATATAGAAGGATCTCAACTTTTTTCTTTCTCCTCCTTTTATTCCCCCCCACTTTGTGTTAGGCTTTGTTTAGGAGAAACATAACATTCAGTAGAATTAAAAGAAAACATGCCATTTTGGACACATTTAGTAGTAAGCTATGGAAATATCATCCATTCGAGTACTCACTCATTTCTCCTTTCTCTTTCACACAGCAACTACTGAAGAAAAGCAGTAAAGATCCATGTGATAAGATACAGAGGCCTGTTACCAAAGCTACCTGACCTAGCTTGGTAGCCCAGTAGCTGGCAGTTTGATTACACCCTCATGATAAATCTCAAGCCAGAACTAACTAGCTAAGATGCTGCAGAATTCCTAACATATAGAAACTGATAGAGATGATAAATGTTTGCTTTTTAATCCACTAAGTTTTGAGATAATTTCTTAAGCAGAATATATGACAAATAGAATCACCAAAGGACTTTGTATGTTAGTTTATTTATGGCATGTCTTCTGTTCCTTTGATCTATTTTTCCTCTCTTTGCACAACCACAACACTGAATAATTACCATGGTATTAAAATAAATCTCTCTATCTGGGAGTGTAAGTACTTAAATGTTGCTGTTATCCAACATTGTCTTGGGTATTTCAGAGCTTTTAAATTTTCAAATAAATTGTAGACTCAGCACATCAGTTTTTCTATACTTATAGATACAAACACATACACACACAAACACAGACAAGGTATATACTGAAACACAAAGTACTGACATGATTTTTATTCCAATCTATTTCAGTCTATACTTCACACTGAACTAACACCTTAGAAATACTTAGCATCCTAAACCATGAGTATTTATTGTTTATCAAAATCAATACCTTGGGGCCGGGAGTTTGGCCTAGTGGTAGAGTGCCTGCCTAGCATGCACAAAGACTCGGGTTCGATTCCTCGGTACCACATACATAGGAAAACGACGGAAGTGGTGCTGAGGCTCAAGTGGTAGAGCTCTAGCCTTGAGAAATCCCAAAGACAGAGCTCAGTCCCTGAGCTCAAGCCTAGGACTGGCAAAAAAAATTAAAAAATCAATACCTTTTAATTCTGTTTGTTGTAATACACTTATACATATTTTATTTAATTTATTGAAATTAGAATACATAATTTTCCTTATTGTTCTTGGGAATTAGTTCATTATTAACTCTATTTTTATTATAAATCCTCTTGAATTTTATATGCATAATTACATTGTTTACAAACTTAATAATTTTATTTCTCTTTCAAATATTTATTCCTGTTATTTCATTATATAACATTATGTTGATAGTCAGGACTCTTTCTCTGTTGAAAAGATTGTCACATTTCTCTATCATCCATCTATCTATCAATCTATTGATCTATCTATCTGCTTGGATGTCTATTTGTCTGTCTATCCATCTGTTCATTTGTCTATCTATTTGATTGTATAGCTATCCATCTTTCCCTATATCTTTGATTATTTTCATTTTCAGAGGGAAATAATTTAAATAAGTGGCATTAAGATGTTTGGTATATTGTTTTTTTTCATTTTTAATATAATTTGGAATCATGTATGGAATTTTGGCCAAATTCTTTTCTGCATTTATTGACACATGCATGTGAATTGTTTTCTTTCATCTTTTACCTATTAGAAATGCTTTTCACTGTTTGGCTCTTTTATAAGCATTTATATAGAAAATACAAAGTTAGAGATAAGTTATGACAATTTCGTAAGGAATGCCTAAATACTCATCACCTATAATCTACATTTTTTTCTGATTTTTGTAATGATATCTGTATTGTGTACCTGTACTTGGATCTGCACAACAATTCATCATTAAAAATGATTACTAAGTGGCAAAAATATTCCAGACTAAATCCAACTTAGTTGTTTATTGCTACTACTACTATTAATCCTTAATTTTTAAGCATTTGTGTTGAAATTTGGAAATTATTCCTTCAATTTTCTTGTCAGGTCTTATATCTCAAGGTACATAAAATGAATAACACATACTTCTTGTACTTCTATTATTGGGAATTTTACATAGGATTGACAATATGTTATTTTTCATCCTACTTTTAAATATCCCTTTTATCTAATCACTCTTCAGAAGCCTTTTATCAGACTAGTTTCTAGTTTCCAAAAAATATCATCCTCATCCTTGCTGGTATATTTTTTCACATTCTTTCTTTTTCTTTAAAATAACTTCAGTTTTGTTTTGGCTTTTTTACACCTTTATCTTATTGTTCTGGTAATGACAAATTTATTTTCTTTTATATAATATATTGGTTTCGTATTACAAGTGCTGGCCTAGAAAATATACCAAGATGTTTCACATTCATTTCATCAGGAATAGGGACAAAATTCCAATCAAGACCAAGCAGAAAATACTTTTTATTACTTCATTTATTATTTAAGTAGAGCTGATATAGCTAAAGTTTTAATAAGGGTATAGGTAAAAAACTTGAAATGACTTTAAATTGTAATATTTTTAGGCAGAAAAACATCTATGGGTATGAGAATTGGAGCTTTAAATTGCTCTTGCTTGAGAAGGGGTTCCATTTTACACATTTATAGAATAATAATCTAAATACAGAACAGCAAAAACAATTTCTAATATCAACACTTATGTCTTTTGCTTTAAAAATAAAGATGAGTTTTCCGGATCTGAGGTAGACTATTACTTCTAAAACATTATCTGCATACATCCATTCTCAAAGAGATTGACATGAAGAGAGCCAGGTAGTGAGGCATGTGTTCCTAAAGGAGTAAATATCATAAGGCAGGAGCACCACAATGATAGACTTCATGTAGAAACTACTATAGACTGCTGGCTGTAATCTTTATAATAGAAGAGAAACCAAATCCTCTTACTAAAAACAAATTACCAAGATAAATCAGTCCCTCATTCACAAACACTTTTTTGATATAAATGAATAACCTCCAGTTGTATTAAATTTTTAAATGTAAATTTATGACTCTGAGAGGTAATTAATCTCCCTCTCTCCAGAGGTCTTTATCTATTTAATTACCCTTAAATGTCCTTAAAACCCTTTTCCAGTTTTCCACATTCAGAAAGCCCAATAAATGTAAAATATTTTCTCTTCAGTTTTACATCGTGTAACTACTACTTTGCAATAAAAAGAATTTAAATGTCATGTACTGGAATTGCTGGATATAGGGAGCTTTCCAGTACTTGGCATTTATGCACTCGTCCAGAAACAAGGACATACTAAAGCCCACTAGCACAACTCTGTTCATTGCAGCACTATTTAACATAGCAAAGGTGTGGAACTAACCCAGTTGCCCCTCAGTTGATGAGTGGATCAACAAGATGTGGTATTTATATGCAATCAAATTCTATGCTGCTGTCAGAAAGAACATCATCACATTTGTAAGGAAACGGAACGACTTGGAAAAAAATCATATTAGGTGAAGTAAGCCGGATTCAAAGGAACATAGGCTCAATGGTTTCCCTCATTTGTCATAATCAATAGAATCCTTGGGCTCTCCTAGCAGAGCTTTACATTAGAACAAAACCTAGATACATAAGGCCATATAGTATGATGCTAAATGAAAGGACTTCCAGGATCTAGAAACAAAAGCCATATAATGAGTGATTGTTGTTCTTAATGTACTATGTGATCTCTCATCTCTTTTGCCATCCCTTGGTTATCTCATATGATTACAGTATTTTACCTTGTTATCTGATATATTGTATATATGTTTATTTGGTTATTTGTAATCAGCTAGGAAAGGGGGGGAAAACAAGATGGGGGGATGGGGGAAGGAAATGGTGACCAAGACATGAGAAAGGGTATCAATGTTTGTGAAGTAATGCATCTTCTATCTGGTGAATATAATGTAACCCTTCTATTAATTACAATAAAATATATGAAAAAATTTAAAGTCAGAGTTCAATAAAGGAATGAACAGATTGTCTTGGGAAACAATTTATTTCCTATTCCCCTTCAACTATATGGACAAGTGAATCATTTAGAAGAGGTGTTACACCAAGGATTCAAGAATCTTAAGGATTCTAAGAAGCCTTTAAGTAGATAAATGCATCTTTAGCATATGGAAAGAAATAGATAGAAGGTTCAAATAGTGATAAACTACAGCTAATTATGCATTTTTGCCAATGTCTTTTTATAGTCAGGAGAAATTTACCAAGACCAATGAAGCATTCTTGAACTACAAACAATGGAAAATGATTATGATCTCAAATTGGAAGAGTAAAAGGAGTGATTGCTAGAATTCACAGAGCCAAGGCATTTCTTCTGAAAGAGAGGCGCACACAATACACACTAAGGCCTAAGAACTAGCAAATACTATAGAAAACTCTTATGACCTGAAAGGCTGGAAACCGGAGAAGTAAAATATCTTGATATCACTATGTTGTTACTTCTCCACTTGAAACTCTGCTGACAGCCGGTGACATCCATTTATGAAATCAAACAGAAATACAGAAGGCAAGAGTTCAGATTGAACTGCCCTGCAACACCATTCACTCCGCACATTACATACTTATTATGAGAAGGTGTCTGGTGAATAAAGTGGCAAATATCTGAAATGACTGAAATTCTGACATGCATATGTGAACGTACAAGAATCCTGAAAGTCTCTCATTCTCTGAGAGGCTAATCTTAGTACATCATTTCAAGAAAACTTGTACTGCCAAAAGGAAAGACTTAAAGCCATGAATGATAGAAACAGATATGTATTTCAGGCATTTAATAAAAAAACTGACATAACTTTATGACAAAATAAATAAATCTTCACTCTTGAAGGAGTTGAATCTTTACTTGCTCTTGGCTTTTGTGACCCTATGTTATCCTGAAATCATCAGGAGAGCCTGGTTAGCTTTTAAGTCTTCCCTTATCTCAGGAAGGCACTATAAGAATCAAGGATTGGTACCATCTGGGCCAGATGAAAGGAGCTCTAGTGCTGAGTGCCAATAACTTCTTGATGACACTACAGTATGAGCCATCTCACTCCTTCCCTGTGAGGCTGCACTGAAAAGACTTCACAGACAGCACCATATGTCAGCAAGAAAGCAATATTGAATTAAGAATTGGGAAAAGGAAGTGTAAAAGCAACTCATTTCTTGTGGGTTTTATTTCAAATCTGTACTCTATCAGTAATAAAAAATGCTTTGATCTGTCTCATTTCATCTCATTTAAGAAAAATTTGACCAGCAGTCAATAGTAATGCAATTCAGATATTCCACGCAGTTTTATCTGGCTGGCTGTCATAAATTAAAATGTTCCTATTAACTAAAAAAATTCTCAATGGCACAAATCAACCCACACTAAGTAAATCATAGTTAGTGAAAACCAAATTGTAATTCCATAAAAGTGATTAAGTACTGGCAAGACACAGTAAGGTATTTTATCTGCAGTGGAGAGAACGATTACTGGATATGTGAATGTAACAATATAGCCTGGCTCATTTCCTCCAAGTTAGGCATCTTTATTAGAAACATTTAGAGAAACACCATATGTTACATCAAACTTTATGCTTTCTTTACATTTTGAATTTTTGTCATTGTCTGCTCTTTAGAATATATCTTGAATATGATTGATATCTACCTTAACAAATTTAAAAATCTAACGTGGCCTCTACAATTACTTTAAGGTGAAAATAACCTTATTATCAGTAGACATAAACATTTCCAACATTTACAATTTATTTCCTCTCATATATTTTGGACACTTTTGGGTTGTTTTTAGTTATTCATTTCAGATAAAAAATACTGAATGAAACAAGAATATTTAACAGGTTAATATGAGCTTCTATTTAAAATACTTTAAAAAATAGAAATAATGGTGATATGCATAGAAAACACAATCTGAAAGTAGTTATGAACGATTTACTTGTTTAGATCTCTGCAGATGTTTGTACTTGCATAATGATATTATCTAGCTATTATAAAAGCTTCATGTTTACCAACATACTGTTTCACATATAAAATGGAGAGCTTCAAGCTGACGATCAAGTCATGCTATCCTCCAGCTCAGAGTCCTAGTGAATTTTCCTGAAAACTAACAGGGAATAAAAGTGAACCTTGACAAATGTCCCAACAATCTGCAACCTCTGTCTCTTCTCCATTGTCACATTTTTACAGCTCTCACAGATTTTAAAACTCACCCAAACTCAACTCACAATTGATGTCTCTCATCTCACAAATATACATGTGGCTATTTTCTTTACCTTGTTAAAATTCCTATTCAAATATCATCTCCTCAGAAAGAATTCATTTTATACTTTCCATTTACCATCTATACTACATCAGTCCTTATACTATTACCATGATCCACTTTTGTGTGATTTATGGATAATTTCATTGTGTATATTTATTCATAGAATATTTATAATAAGCTATACATAATCATGCAATTTATATATAAATTTATGTATTATATGTTTCTTCTCTTGGTATATTAATTCCATGTAAGTAATTTCTTCATAGTAAATAGTCTGTTTATCAGAGACCATAAAATTTTACTGGATTAAATAAAAAGCAATGAGCTGGGCATTAGTGGATCGCACCATGTAACCCTAGCTACTTAGAAGGCTGAGATCTGAGGATTGATGTTCAAAGCCAGCCTGGCCACTAAAGTCTGTGAGACTCTTATCTCTTATTAACCACCATAAAACCAGAAGTGGCGCTGTGCTCAAGTGGCAGAATGCTAGCCTTGAGCTGAAGAGCTCAGGGACAGTGCCCAGGCCAAGTTCAAGCTACATGATTGACCAAGAAAAAAAGGAAGAAAAAAGAAATACTGCTATTAAAGGAATAATCTATTTCAATTGTGTAAAAATTTGCCTGTCAATAACAGTCATAGTTTTATTCCTAAATTCATTATACAATTCTGTCCCTGTGCCTGGGCAAGCAAATCCTATGTTTAAGTATTTGTGCCTCAAGTGATTCCATATATTTGAGCACCATCCTTGAATTTCTTTTAAGATTGTCTTTAATACATGAGACGGAAGTACTCCAAACAAAAATCCATGAGATTCTCTGGTGCTCAGGACTAGCCATTGGGCAAACAGAGATTTAGAAGGTATTTTCTTCAAGAATTGTATTAAATTTTCTGCCAGCATAATGTTCATATTTTGAATTTAGTTCTGGTTCTTATGATGGACAATTCATTAGTCCATGTATCTGTCATGATAAGAAAGTGATGCACATGTGCTCCTTATAACAGAACACAAATTTACTTAGCAGAAAGCTTTGAGGCCCTGAAACATGACAGCTTCTCTGCCTCAGGTCTGTCACAAGTCCCTGAAGATGATGGTAGTAGATGCAATGATAGTAGCCAAGTATAGGAGAAAACCATCGCATCTCATGCTAGGAAGCATATAGGATTGCTGGAGGCAAATTTCCTCTTTCTATACTAATCATCTTATGAGAGCTATCAAGGAGTCATAGAACTACTTATTTTTTGAGAGAATACCTCAGTGCCCATGATAAAGAAGCTTTCACCTATGTCCACCTTGTGAAAGTTCCACAGCAGTTTCCAGCCCTGCATCTCCTGAGACTAAGCCCTGAACACATCAGATGCAGGAAGGATATTCCAGCCATTGCAGATGTGGCATACTTAAAAATTTGAACAAGCTGCATTTTCCTGAAGACCCAGATTGATTTTCTGTGTAGACTTCTGGTTTGACTCTCCTATGTGTTCCATCTGTGGTGGCACATCCAGGTTCTATTGCATGTTGTGTAGCTGTAGCAGGCATTCTTTATTCTGTGACATCTAGGATCATCTAATACTGAGACAGTACTTATGCCCTATTCTGAAACACTGAAAACAAAATAATTTTTCTTATTGTCCAAGACTGAGATGGGAGGCACTTATTCTCATGGGGTAGTCTTAAACTATGCCAAATGAGGTGTAGACATTATTTTTTTTCTGTACAATACTACTGCTGTTTTCCTTGTTCTGGGAAATTTTATTCATCGAAGTATATGAGAGTGAGGTACAATCAAAGTTGAGAGATATCACATTATAGTATTGTAATCATTAAGACCTAATAATTCAACAAGCACAAAGCTAGAAAACTTTTCAGTTTATGCTATAGAATTATATGATTGTTAATTAAGTATATTTGCTTTCTTCTTTTACATTTTGCTTTATTAGCTTAGAAAAATATTTGTTAATGATTCTCACCAAAGTACCCATAAACAAGGCTAAGAGAATCATTGGAAGCTGTGATTCACAGATGTTAAGAAGGAGAGGAAAAAGTCTTAAGAAAGACTGTACCCAACATTAAATGAAAGGTGTTGGGGAAAATTAATCAAGATTTACATTGTATTAGTGGACAGGTTTTGAAAAGCCATGATTTGTGATTGCTTCACTAGCTTTTGCCCTTTGGGGGAACAATGAATTTAGCAAGAAATCACATATTTATAACCACATATATGAACACATGGTTGTTGAACTTAACTTTACTCTGTTAAGCACTGTAAGCCACAATGTTTGTCCAATGAACATATGTATAAGTGCTTCATTTTTCACAGTCTTGGTCCAAACTATAAATTAATACACACCAGACAGACCCACAGATTTAATAATAAAATTTTAAATTATTCCACTTGTACAACCAAGTGCTTTAAAATAAGATAAAATTCTATAGAATTTAAAGAAATTTCTGGATATATATTCTGCCACTGAAATCCAAACCTGTTAATCATGATATCAATTTTCCTAGTGGTAAGATGTACTTAATGAATATTTGTCCTTTGCTTTGAAGGATAGCTTCATTGGGACTGTATAAACACGGTAGCATGGTTGTTAAATTTTAATGATTAAACTCAGGAACTATGTACCTGAGAATATGGTAAAATGTTCCAATACATATACAAAAAGAAATAGTGGCTAATGCTAGATCTGACCATATAAATGGCACATCTTGCATTGAATTGCACAGACAATTTATGGTTTTTAAAGAAACATTTCAACTGTGTAATTGCTTCTGATAAATTCTGTTGAATTTGTGTTTGATTTGTTTCTGTCTGGAAAGAGAAGGGGAACAAATAGATGGGAATAAGAGGAATGATAGAAAGAAAAGAGAGAAGGAAGAAGACAGAGGATGTGGGAACACAAGAATGTTTTGGCCTGTGGTTTCTGCCCCTTCTATTTTATTTTCCATTAGGGCCCTGCCTCTGAGATAGTGGCTAATAATCATAAGATGGAGATCTTATTTCTGATTCATATGTACTATTGTCTGAATATAAATAGTTACATTTTCATTGACCTTAGTAGCCTTATTTTATATAAAATGTGTTTTTTGTCTAACCTGGATTATGAGAACAGTTACTGTAAAGCAAGAAAGTTCTACTACCAAGTATTGTTCTGAGTGAAAAAAGGTTATCATGTCTAATCTAAAGACATAATCAAATGAAAGATTATCTGATCACAAATTGTAAACACATGTGAATTCCCATGCCTCTGAACCATTTTCCTTGAGCAACCCAATCATCTTCACTTACTTGTTCTATTATCTCACCATACTGAAATTTTAAAGACTCTTTTAATAGTTTTAGAGCTAGCTCTATGTATATTTTGCATTTAAATGTTGAGGCACACTGTGAGATTGGCTTCCTGTTAATAATTCTTCTGTATCTATGCTTCTATTTTACCCATACTCTCCAAATTTAAGCATACCCATGCTCCATTATTTTTTCTAGCCAATATTTATTAGCCAATTGCCTAATGTCTTTCTCTTGTTTCTTATATAACATAATTTCAAGTGATAGTCTCCTCAGGAAATTTTCCATCTTTCTAAAGGAATTTATGACCTGATCAACACCATAGTCTTCAGGGAAGTGGTCTGTATCTTTTGGAATTGTGCTAGAGCTCAGGGTGTTTCACAGTGAGAAAAATATGGAGAATTTACTTGTCTGTATCTGTCTTTCCTTTAAAAAAAATAAAGAAAAAGGGCTCTTACAGCCATTAGTATATCTAGACAACTCAGAGTCTGTTCTATAATCACCATGATCCAATTCCCTCCAAACTCTGAAGAGCTTCCACACAAGTCAGTTTTTTTCCCCATTATTTCATGTCTCTTAATCCACAATACTGTGACAGATTAGGAAGTGTTATTCTACAGCATGTCAGGAGTTAACAGTATCCACTTACTACCAGTAATAGGATTCATGTGGGTCATCTGATCAGAGACTGATCTAGTTATAAATCCCATCCTCAGGGAGTTTTCTAAGACTTCATCCAAAATTGAATGTGTAGTTTGTGGTTCCAGAAAACAAAGCCTCAGACAAGGATTTAGAGATGGTAGTTTATTGGGGATGTGATTTATTACTTGAAGCATAAGTGTGGGAACAATGAGAGGGAGAGAGAAACATTTGGGAAAGACAGTAAATGATGAGATATTAAGCTGATCAATGCTCTGGCAAACTAGAACTAAACCCCGTGGGTATCTGCTAAACACTGTAGAATTATTCTTTAAATATCCCAATGAATAAGAGATTTGAAACTTTTTAAACCCTCCACTGTCTATACCATGAGTGGGAGAATATTCCCCCTCCCTCATCTGCTTCTTACTATAGGATAAGAAATCTGCATGAGTTTGGAGGTAGAAAACAAGAGCAACAGAATGAACTTGAATATTTTCAAACTCACCCACAGCTAAAGTAAACTGAGGAAATATTGTATGTTTTCTATTATATGCATCAGGTTGCAGCAATCTTACACACAAAGACTGCTAAACTTTCAATGCACATATGGTCCTATTTATTTATTTAGCCAATCCTGAGGCTTGAACTCAGGGGCTGGATACTGTTCCTGAGTCACTTGACAACTCGAGCCACAGAACCACTTCTGGCTTTTTTTGGTGTATGCAGTACACAGAAGATTCAAACCCAGGGCATGCTAAGCCAGCACTCTACCACTAAGCCACATTCCTAGCCTTAGTCTTCATTTTATATGAAATATTTTAAAGATAACCAAGAGAGTGGCCAAATTTGTTTCATGAAATTACACAATTATACAAAAAAATAGAAAGAAGAATTATATACGAATTATGCTTCTAAACACAGGCCAAAAACTCTTTTAAAAATCATTAATTTGATTTGATCATGTGTTAGGACTTTTGTAAACAATGATTAAATACCTGAAACAAAAGTAGAAGAAAGTTTCTATATTTAGAAAAACCTCTCTCTCGTTGATCTGCTCATCAACTGAGGGACATCTAGGTTGGTTCCATATCTTTGCTATGGGAAATAATGCTGCAATGAACATTGTTGTGCTGGTGGATTTAGTATGTGTTTCTTTCTGAATGATTGGGTAAATGCCAAGTAGTGGAATTGCTGGCTCATAGGGGAGCTCTATGTTTAATCTTTTGAGGAATTGCCATACTGCTTTCCATAGTTGTTGAACGAGTTTGCACTCCCATCAACAGTGTAGTAGTGATCCCTTCTGGCTAAATCCCCTCCACCATCAGTTGTTATTAGTTTTCTTGATCCTGGCCATTCTAACTGGAGTGAGGTGGAATCTTAAAGTTGTTTTGATTTGCATTTCTTTTATGACCAGAGATGTTGAGCATTTCTTCATGTGTCTATAGGCCATTTTTGTTTCTTCTTCAGAGAAGACTCTCTTTAAGTCTTTGGCCCATCTTTTAATGGGATGGTTGTTACTTTGGAGATCAGTTTTGGATTGATTCAATTTTTTGAGCTGTTGATATATTTTAGGTATGAGGCCTTTGTCTGTTGTATGGATGGTGAATATCTTCTCCCACTCTTTAGGCTTCCTAATTAGTGTACTAGCTATGTCCTTTACCATACAAAAGCTCTGCAGTTTAATGCAGTCCCACTTATCCAGCCTTTCTCTGATTTGTTGTGATTCTTGGTCCTTATTAAGAAAGTTTCGACCTGTGACAAGGAGGTCTAGTGTATCTCCTATTCCTTCTTGTAAAGTTTTCAGAGTGTCGGCTTTTACCTCCAGGTCTTTGATCCATTTGGAGTTATGACATTTCCCCATTTGTTAGGAAATGGAAAGACTTAGAAAAGATCATATTAAGTGAAGTACGCCAGACTCAAAGGAACTTAGGCTCAATGGTTTCCCTCATTTGTCATAATCAGTAGAAATCTTGGGCTCTCCTAGCAGAGATTTGCAATAGAGCAAAACCTTGATACAAAAAGCCATATAGTAGGACGCTAAATGAAAGGATCTCTAGGATGTAGAAACATAAGCCATATAATGAATGATTGTTGTTCTTAAGGTACTATGTTATCTCTCATCTCTTTTGCTGTCCCTTGGTTATCTCATATTGTTACAGTATCTCACTTTGTTACCTGATATATCAGATGTATTTGTATTTGGTTATCTGAAACTGGATAGGGAAGGGGGAAAACAAGATGAAAGGAGGGGGTGGGGGGGAGGGAAATGGGGACCAAGACATGTGAAAGGGTATCAATGTATGGGAATTAATGCACCATCTATCTGGCAAATATCATGTAACCCTTCTATTAATTACAATAAAAAATATATATAAAAAAGAAAAATTTCTCTCAACAGAGTGACAACTTTTTTTTTTTAATTTGGTTGGTCTTAGAGCTTGAACTATGGGCCTAGGTGCTGTCCCTGAGCTCTTCAGCTCAAGGCTAGCACTCTACCTACCCTGCTAACCCACAGTAACACTTCCAGGTTTCTAGTGATTACCTGGAGATAAGTATCTCATGGACTTTTGGTCCCTAGGCTGGATTTGAACCATGATTCTCAGATCTAAGCTTCCTGAGTAGTTAGAATTACAGACATGAGCCACTGGCAACCAGTTAAGTTTTTTTTTTTTTTAAGATTATTGTAATCTTTGCCTAAGAATAGTTCTGGGCATGTGATTATATGGTTCTGGGCATGTGATTATAAATGATGGTTGCAAGAATGAACTAAAAAGATAGAAATAAGCGGTTGTTATTTTGCTTCTTCCCTCTTTTTTCACTGTTTTTAATTACTGTCCCTTTTGTCTTGTATGTAAGTTTGTTTAGGAGTGGATAAACGGAAGCACAGAAATGGTGGGACAAAAAGTAAACAAATGCAGCAGTGATACTTACTAGACACTTTGTTAAAATGAAATGTACAGCTTGTTTGGGAGGATAGTCTGGAAGGAAGTTCTCAGAGAAAAGGCTGGAAGAGATTATAGTGCTCAAAATGAAACGTACTCATTAAGTAATAATGTCACAGTAACACCTCTGTAAATCACCTTACAATAAGAAAAAGACGTCATTGTAGTTTTCATAGCAGATGCAGAACAATTGTCCTATGAAATGTAATAATCACTCTTGAATTAAATCTATTAAGGAAATTAATCGTGGAAGGATTTCATGGAAAACAATGTAAAGTGGCATTTTAGAGATATCTCAGTTAAAGGTGAAGTTAATTATAATAACATCAATTGCTTACTCTTTATTACAGGGAGCCCATAATGCAATGTCAATTAAAATATTAAAAGGTAGTTGCTTTATTGCTAGATTTTTAGCTAATCATGCACCCTGATCACAAAATGATAACTTTTCCCTTGCTGAAAAATAAATTCAAAGAAGATAAGTTGCAAACAAACTATATCATAACTTAAATGTAAATAATATGTGCATCAGTAATTCAAAGAAGCCATGAATAATGAGAATAAGTAAGACAACATATCAAGGCTATTTATTTGTCAGTGTATAGAAATTACATTGAAAGGGAAGAGAAACAGGAAAGAGAGAGACAGACAGTATAGAGCCTCAAAGCCAGATACTTAGGCTTAAGGACTCCTTGATGCCACCTGTCCTATCCTTTTCTTCTGCCAGGTGGGTTGGTAGCAAACGTAGTTTAATGCAGATTTGAAGGGAACATGGGGAATTCATGGACCATGGAAGTTCATCAGAATTTTCAGTGATGTCAAAGGTGGTAGTAACAAAGATTGCTCCCACATCTGGCCTCAAGATGGATCCAAGTGTTTTGCTGGCATAACACAAAGTGAGCCATTGGACCCTGTGAAATATTATTTAGATAATTCATAATTAGCATCAAGATTACATGTGTTAATGAATAAACAATGTATATTAATGAAAGGAAAGATAAATTATGTGTAGGCATTTCCCAAATTTTTTCATTCTTTATTGTGAATCAAATTAATTAACCAAAATGGTCTTCATGAAGGCAAGCGGATATTCTAAAATTCATAGGGAAATTTATAAACTCACAATAAAAGAAGGACAGGACTACAATGTACATCAGTGGTAAGTGACAAGCTAGCTTGTGAAAGAACCCATGTTTCAGAAATCCAAAATATGAATAAAATATGAATAAGCATAAGAGACATATATAATAATTAAACATAACACATATCAAAGTGAAGCATATGCCTATAAAATAGTTTGACTTATAATTCCATAAATATATTCAGTATAGTAGAAATACTGGAAATAGGGAGAAATAACTATACATTGCAAACATTACCAATCAATGGGCAATTTAATATTTAAGAAGCAGTGTTTGGATAACTGAACCTTCATAGTATAAAATGTCAATAGATGTCTACTTCAGACTTTACTGAAGTGTAACTTCTATGTTGCTAAAAGGTAGAAATCTGAAAAAAATATAGGAGGTAGCATTTTTTCCTTCAGAGAACAAGTTTTGGCAGATTCAAATACATAAATATTACTCTTTTATAATGAGGCTCTATTAAACTCAAAACAACCTATGTAGCAAAGAAAAACAAAATGAAGACAACTACACAATCAGAGAAAATTTGTGCCAGTCATATATCAGATAATGAATAAGCTTCCAAAATATATATGGAAGCCAAACAACCCAATTAGAAGACAATCTAGTAACTGGTACTTCATAGACATTCAAATCAAACTCAAATGTAAGCATAAGGAAAATGTATATTAAAAGTATAAAGAGTTATTACTTAATATTTGGCATTACAGGTGCTAATAAATAAAAAAGATGAAAGTTGAAACCATTTTCTCTCTTCTCCATGTCCTCCAGTTCTTTGAATATTTGTGGTATTTTCAGCAATTTGTCACAGAAATTAATCCCTGAGCAACACCTGAAAAACCTGGGACATTTCACTCATGGTCTATCTCATTCTTTTCCAGGAGAAAACTAACTGAAGGGACTGGGGTAGGTACACTGAAATTACTTCAAATCAATACCTTGATTCCCCTTTACCTCTAGTGTTCTAGCATATCTCACATATGTTTGGCATTCTACAATTTCTAAGAAGAAAAAACAAAATATGTTGCTTGCATAGTTCCATGGAAAGGTGAGATACTGAACTGCAGTCCGATTATTTTACTATTCAGGGAACAACTAAGAGCTGGAAAATTATTCTGAGTCTGTGCTAAGATGGGAATTATGGCAAGGGGTATCTCTACTTTCCTGTCACTTTGACTGTGATTTGTTTTATTGGCTCCTGGTTCAAAGTATTTCAAATTATCTATTTTTGTCAAAAAGATTATATATTCTTGTGTCATACTAATCATCCAAAAATTTAATTTTTATTTCTTACCAAATCCTTCATATCATTATTTCAATATATTTCTACTAATGGAAACTGATTGTGAATTGCTATTGAACTCACCAGCCCATGAAGAAGATGAAAGTCCAGCAATCTTGACTCCAACTCCTTGCCACTGGACAGTCTGATGGCAGGTAAGTACTACAAACAATTTAAATTTAAAAAATGCAAAAAGGACAGATATTCTTCAATATATGCTCATAATTATGTTCCAATAAAACCATTATAATATGAAAATATACATCACAAATGAATTTTATTTACCTCAACTATTCAATATTTATTGTAATCTAGACTACTTTAGATGTTCTCAAACACATATTAATGTAGTTTGTTAAACTTATGTAATTTAAAACCTATTGTATATTAAAATTTTAAATATATCCTATAAGTTATTAAATACTATACTGAAGTAAAATACAATTTTGGAAACCTGGAACTGGTGGTTCATCCAGTTATTCCAGCTAGACAAGAGGCTGTGAAATGAAGGCTATGGTTTGAAGAAAACTAGGGCAAAAATGAGTCCTTTATCTAAAATTAGCAATCAAGATGATGAGGTTTGACTCAAATGGTAGAGTTCCAACCTTTAGTAAAAAATGCCAAAGGTCACAGCAAGTTTTGAGTTCAAACACCTGTATTGGCACAAACATTGGCATTTTAAACATATTTTGGAAAAGATAATACAAATAAAGCTCTAGAATAGCATTGAAGGCTATGCAAATATCCTCTATTAGTATTTAATTTATATTTATTTTAATATTTGAAAGTTTGAATGTGAATGATAGTAAAATAAGGCCTTAATTTTTTCCATATAGTTTTTATTATAATTACTAATAGAAGGGTAACATTATATTCATAACATAGAAGGTACATTACTTCACAAACATTGAAACCCTTTCTATATCCTGAAGATCCTTTCATTTAGTGTCATCCTACACAAGGCCTTACTTTTAAATCAACTAAGATATCTATTGGACAAAAGAACAAATGGAAGTACCCAACCTCATTATAGATCAACTGAAGGCATTATCTCTTTAAATTGTTATGAAATGTTGTCTCCTTACACAATGAATTTTATATTGAATACGGAAAACTTCCAAAGGAACAAATTATTTTACATCATAGTGGCTCACTTCTCTTGTTTTATTAGAACCTGCTGAAAAATAAAGAATGTGGCTGGAGTTTAAAATATAAAGATTGTGGAAGAGAGTAGAAATGCCTAGAGAGAAGACAGAATAGGATAGAAATCAGAAGAAACTTCAGTTCAAATAACCTTGCCGATTAGATTATATTAGTGTTACCAAACTTAACTGTGTGTTAAGATCACCATTAGAGTTTCAGAATATTCAGTTACAAGACTTTTTCCCTCTCTTTATGACATACTAATGTGTCAATTTGGAAAATCTCAAATGCAAGTGAAATATTAACACAAATGCTCAAATCTCCATCAAATATTGTGAACGTAAAGACTGGAATTGGTGCTGAGGCTTATTAAGTGGTGGAGCTCTAGCCTTGAGAAAGTCCAAGGACAGTGCTCAGGCCCTGAGCTCACCACACCCCCCCCACACACACACCTAAAAAAAGAAACAATAGAAACCCAATAGATTTTCAAAGTAGAAATTGCACATCCATTCTTCTGTGCATTTCTGTAACTGAAGGCTTGTACCTTACAATGTATGTTTGGCAGGGAAAAGCAGTATTTTATTACTGTACAGCCTTGTAAGACTATTTGTCTGATATTTAAAGTACTTCACTTCAAAATATATCAGACCCTGAGTGTACTTAGTAAAGTGGGAATTGTTTTCACTGGTAACAAATGAAAAAATGTTGATAGAAAAACAGAACTAGCTCATATTCTGTAATTATTATGGAGAATTTCTGGGGGGAAAAAGGGGACAAAGACCAGCTTTTCAAAAAGTACCTACTGCATAAAAGCAATTTTTCTGTGATAAATGGAAGAAGGTAATTGTAGGGTAGAACAAGTGCTTTCTTCAAAAACCCCTCCCAATAAAATAAGAAGGTATTGGCAAACTCTTATAAAAGGTGTCAGCTGGAGAAGGTCAGAGTATAAAGTTATTATTCGTTTTTCTCCAGCTGTACTTTACAAAATTGAAAAATGTAAACCTAGTTCTTTGAACCTTACTGTGTTTACCTTGCATATGAAATTTTAAAAAGAAAGAAACAATCACCACTACAGCACTGACCACAAAAAAACATGCTTTTGAACATCAGTTATTATTACATAGCAACATTAAAAACATATTATCTTAAATGTATTAAATGCATTTTTTGAGCAGAAAAATAAATCTTTCAGAATTCTCCCACTTGTTTTATGAAGATTTTCATGGATGCTTTGAGAGGACAAAAGTGAGGAAGAAACTTCCCAAGAGATAAAGGGATTGGTCAGATGTTCAAAGTTTTAGAGACAGGTAGAGGAAAAGATCAGCTTGATATGGCAGCAGGTAGAAATCTCCTTTATCAGGACAGAAATTCATATATATATATATATATGTAATCTTTGTTCTAATTGACATAAATTACTGTAATAATGGCTTGATGAATACTTGTTAAGTTTCCTTTGATGTTGTATGCAGCGGCAGCTACCAGGATGGCTTTGGAAGTAGGAGAAAAGTAGGTGTCATGATCTTGTCTTTAAGACTCATTCTACTTGTAAGCATACCTCACCAGAAGTCAGCACCTCTCCAGGCTTGGAGAAAACTTGCTCTGAGATAGATAAAGTAGAGTAATTAAGTTAATGGCTTCATTCCCATATCTTAAGGTGACAAAGATCAGGTGAGCTATTGAGAAATAGGAAGCCAAGCCTGTTAACATATAATCCATTTTAGAAGATTATAAATGTTAAGAAAGTATAAGCAAAAGTAGATTAAATCAGTCTACATTAAGTGGAGTAACTATTGGCAACTGTTTCTAGGAGAAATGAGCTAAACATAATTATGACAAATTAAAATGTTAAGAGAAATTTGTTAGAATCTTGCATTATTTACCAAGTTATCCTGTGTATAGCAAATAGATTGCATATGTTTTGACTAATGCATGCAAAATAATCAGTAACCTTTCATTCATTTTGATAAGCAAAAATCGATAAGAATTTTAAGAGGTATTGGCAACAACAAAGTAAAATTTGGCATCATTTTCAAATGCTGCTTAATAAAGGGTACACTGCATACTTCCATTATCACTAAAGAACAGGAAAATTCAGTGGGAGGTTATATAATATCAATATTCTGTCTGAGACTGAGAGATTTAGTTAAGAGAGTGAAAATGACCAGAAACTCAATGCCATGGTCTTCAGTGGTTTAGTTACACCAGCACAGTATTACTTATATGGAGCATGAGTTCTTAGTCCCACACAGAATGAAATTGTCACATGTACTTTCTAACGTCTTATCTTTAGCTATTGCTATGGGCTATTATATGATCTT
This sequence comes from Megascapheus bottae, assembly GCF_031878675.1. Taxonomy (NCBI): domain Eukaryota; kingdom Metazoa; phylum Chordata; class Mammalia; order Rodentia; family Geomyidae; genus Megascapheus; species Megascapheus bottae. Next base: position 41,797,134 of record NC_143511.1, read on the forward strand.
ACTGTGAAGAAATGAGTCAACTCACAAAGCATGGAATAGTATATCTTATATATAAGATTCAAGGAAATTTTTCTTTTGGAATTTTATTCTGGATATAATATTATTGGAATAATTACCATGCATGTAACTTTACCATAGGAAATAATAGAGTTCAATGGTCATTAGAACAGATTGTAGAAAATAGTACAGTAGGTAATATCCTAGATGTAATATAGATGAAGGGTTTGTTTTTCTTAACTTTTTTTTGGGGGGGGAGAGGTGTCATGGGGCTTGTACTTGGCCTGGGCGTTGTCCCTGAGCTCTTTAGTTCAAGGCTACCACCCTACCTTTGAGTCTATGCTGACTGGAGATAAGATTCTTAGGTCCTTTTGTGTGCTGTCTGGCTTTGAACCTTGATCCTCATATCTTAGCCTCCTGAGTAGCAAGGATTACAGGAGTGAGCTACTGCACCTGGCTTGTTTTTCTTAACTTTCTCTTTGTTAGAATCTCTGACATGCTCATATATAATCAAACGTTTAGGCCTTTTCCATTTAATGATTTTCCTTTAGCAAAAGTAATAGATTTGCATTTTAAGAATCTATTTTCTTCATAACCCTGTATATATTGAAGACTGAGATCACATCTTTTTAATATTAATACACTATGTCTTGGCACAAAACTAGCTTTCAATTCCTCCCGTTTACCATTCTATGTTCAAGTACTGGGATAGTACTACATTAAGTACATACCTGTTTATTTCTCATTTATAAATGTTTACCAAGCCTTCATCTTATCAGACATATTCTAAACTCCTTACCATGATATAAGAGGTTCTTCAATATTTGTTCCAGTATCTCCAAACATCTCACAAATGATGTCCTTAAACTTATTGTCTACTATCTCCATTTCTGCAACTCACTTTGACTAATTTGTCTTCATATTGCCAACATCTAGAAACTTTTTAGAAGGTAGGAACACTAAATAGATATTTCTTTAAAAATAAATATATATGAGAGGTGAAATATATTAAATTTTGTCAGACTATATAGTGTTATACATGTAAACAATGAATATCTATAACAACATATTTCCACTTTCAGACTGACAACCCACTATTTTTAAGGAATTGAAATTTTGACAACATAGGAAATTTTACCTTAGTCTCTTAAAAGAATGAAAGAAAGAGGAATAAATCATGGATTGAGAAACATTTTTGTTAGATGACTGTGAGATTTCCAGGTGATTCAGGTCCAGAGAGTATAGTTTTACAAGTAAGACTTTTAAACAATATTTTTAGTAGTGTTTTTTCTAATCTGCTATATTTGGGATACTTTTAAAATGAAATGGATTGCATATCAAAATATTGGTTTAGTAAATTTCTACCTAAAGAAAAATGTGGGTGTATGAGTGTGTGTAGGTGTGTTTTTGTGTGTATACAAACACACACGCATGTGCATAGATTTGTAGATAGTGAGGTAATATGTCCTAAGTGCTTTTGGTTCCTTCCTCAGTCTATGAGCTCTGATATTCAGACTAAGATTTTTAAGATAAAATCAACTTTACAATAAACAATGGTTACAATCATTTATTTTATATTGTTCAATTTTATTTTGGTTTTGTCATATAAGAAATTGAACCTAGGATTTCCCACATACTAGGCAAGAACACTTAAGTTACACCTTTACTCTGTTTCTGGAATGGGATCTCACTAACTTTACTGGGGATGACTTTAAACTTGAAGTTCTATTTCCTTTCCTATCAGAGTAGCCAACTAGTTTTGCATGCATATGCTTTTTATTATTTCTTTAAATTTTCAGAGTAGATTGCTGCATTATACAAGCTAGGCTTAAACTTCTAGACTTAAGTGATCTTTCTAACCACACTCAGCTCTGTGTGAGTGCTCTTACTATAGATAAGTAGCTTGGCAATATTTTTCTTAATAGTGGCTTACTGTATAGCTCATTTCATACTGATACATCAAAATGCACATGATAGAGACAGCTAATAAAGAAGATAATTTGGACCATGAATGTGGGCTACTGGTAGAATGCTTGCCTAGCATGCGCAAATCCCGGGTTCAATTCCTCAGTACCACATACACAGAAAAAGCTGGAAGTGGTTCTGTGGCTCAGTGGTGGAGCATTATCCTTGAGAAAGCTCAAGGACAGTGTTCAGGCCCACAGTTCAAGTTCTAGGAGTGGCAAAGAAAATAATAGCAAGTTGAGGTAGCCCACAGTTTTGGAAGTTGAAAGCCCAACAATATGACACTTTCTGTAGTGACAGGCTTTATGCTGAGTCACAAGATGGTACTGAACCTCAAGGTGGCAGATTGTCCAAGAGAGGAATAGATAATAGGTTTAAAAAGGAAGCTAGAAAAGTTAGAGGGGTCAATCATGCTCTTCTCTAACAACTTTCTCAAAGAAATCTTAACACAGCTTCCAAAGAATCACTCAATTTCTTCTGATGGAAAGCAGCGAACTCAGTCCACCTTGTAAATCAATGTTCCAACCTTTCCCCATAACCACACTGTCTACCCCAACTATATCCAAATCATAGCACCAAATAAATTCTTTGAAGTTCTGTTTTGCAGAATTGAAGAACATGTATTTTCTTCATTACTCCCATTTATAATGACCTCATTTTAGAGTAGATGAACATTGAATCATAGTATCAATATTAGAACGATAAATTGTCTAAATAGAACTTTTTGTTCTTTGACCATGCATGTCTAGAATCTGAAGATTTCTCAGTGGAGATGAGTGTTCAATCAACTTCAGGATCACCACTGTCTTGCTTCAGACCTCATGTTCTGTGGGACTGTGTGAAGAACAATGTGAGACATGCAGGCTGCACAGCTCTCATAATCTCTAATTTTGCCCCATCCCTCAGCGTGGTTCACATTTTTGTACCTTGACCAAAAATTCATATGATGTATTCCAACAAGCTCAGTAAACATTTACCTGAGTGTTTTAGGATACCATCATCATTGATTTACTCATACATGAGCATAATTATTTTTTTTGTATTTTTATTTTTGCCAGTCCTGGGGGGCTGAACTCAGGTCCTGAGCACTGTCCTTGGGCTTTATCAAGGCTAATGCTCTACCCTTTGTGCTACAGCACCACTTTCAGCTTACCAAGGAATCGAACCTGGGTCTTTGCGTAAACTAAGCAATCACTCTACCACTATACCAAACTCCTGGCCTGAGCATAAATATGTTTAAAGTATGTTACAACAATTTGGTTTTAGGAGGAAATAATAGGGTTCAGTAATTGCACACAAAGAGATTTAGTAATTCTTCAAAGAGACATCACTATTGAAACATCAGTAAAGGACTATATCTTTAAGAGAGAAAAGAATATAGGGGAGAAATTTTACATGCATACATATATATATATATATGTATGCATGTATATCCCCAGAGGGATCCCAAAGAAGATGACTTATATAACTATATCTATATCTATATAGATATAGATATAGATATATCTCTCTATATATTCCAAATAAAGAAAAATTTCAAAGGTGTGTATTGTGCCATTAGTAAAGAAATGAAAAGTCTTGGGCAAATTATATTAAGTGAAATAAGCTAGAGCCAGAGAACCAAAGGTTTGCAAGGTTTCTTGCATTTTTGGTATTTGGAATATGCCTATAAATCTATAAGCAAACGCGTTGGATTGTACCCAAATGGTTATAAATGAATTAACCCAAGTACCATAGATGCAACTAGTATTATCTTTTAGCTAAACTAGGTACAAGCCCAACAATATCAGCACCAAGGAATCAGTCAGAGTGGGAGGGAGGGGGAATAGGAGGATTTTCAGTCAAGAGTGAACTCTCTCAGATAACAAGGTAAGAGAGATAACCAAGGGACAGGAGAAGAGATGAGAAATAATATAGTACGTTAAGAACAACAATCATACCTTATATGGGTCTTGTTCCTATACCCTGGAGGTCCTTTCATTTAGCATCATCCTATATGGCCTTATGTATATAGGTTTGTAAACCTCTGCTTGGAGAATCCAAGGTTTATAATAATTATGAAAAATAGGCAAACCATTGAGCCTATGTTCCTTTGAGCCTGGCTTACTTCACTTAATTATTTTTTTCTAAGTGTTTCCATATCCTTACAAATGGGGAGATGTTGTTCTTTCTGATGCAGCATAGAATTCCATTGTGTATAAATACCACATCTTATTGATCCACTCATCAATTGAGGGGCATCTGGGCTGGTTCCATATCTTCACTATGGTAAATAGCGCAGCAATGAACATCATTGTGCTAGTGGCTTTAGTATGTCCTTGTTTCTGGACAATTAGGTAAATGCCAAGGAGTGGAATTGCTGGATCATAGGGGAGCTCTATGTTTAGTCTTTTGTGGAATCGCCATACTACATCTCTTTTGTTGTCCCTTGGTTATCCCAAATTGTTACCATATCTTACCTTGTTATCTGATATATTGTATATATGTTTATTTGTTTATTTGAAATAGGATAGAGAAGGGGAAAAACAAGACGGGAGGGTGGGTGAGGGAAATGGGAAAAAAACATAAGGAACTGTATCAATATTTGTGAAGTAGTGCACCTTCCATCTGGCAAATATAATGTAACACTTCTATTAATTATAATAAAAATATATTTTGAAAAGAATGAACTCTGTGTGTGTGCATATATATACATATATACATATATATATATATATATATATTACATCCCAAAAGATACCTAAAGAAAGGGGTGAGTCAAAAATGGGTGAGAATGCTAAGGGTGATGATTTTGACCAAGATACATTGTTTATATAAACTGGTTTGTTAAATGGCACCTCCTTTGTGTAACCACTTGAAATTTTATAAAATATTGAAAAAGGTTACAAATATTCTTTTCTCTTTTTTTTGCCAGTCCTGGCTTTGAGCTCAGGGCCTGAGCACTGTCCTTGGGCTTTCTCAAGGCTAGAGTTCTACCACTTGAGCCACAGCACCACTTCTGGCTTTTTCTATTCATGTGATTCCTAGGAATCAAATCCGGGTATTCGTGCATGATAGGCAAGCACTCTTACTACTAGACCAAACTCCTGGCCCAACAATATTCTTAGCTGAATTGCTCAACAAGGTATAATAGCATAGACTTGTACAACCCAGCACTCCAGAGGATGAGAATCAGGCAGGTTAGCCTGCCTTATCAAGGCCAGCCTATGATAGAGAATGATTTCCTGTCTCAAAACAAAACCGGTCACAGAAGCAAAATTCAAGCCTAATATGTGGGAGGCAAACATACAGCTTCTTAAGACCAAAGAGTCTTAAGACAAATAATTAAAAAAAAAACTTGCCAGGGTTATAAAAATTACAGGAATACAATTAGTGAATGTAAGAAGATTATAAAAGTAGAACCAATAAATTCTGAAACTATAAAATTGGATTTAGTAAGGAATTTTAGCTATGAACTCATTCATTAAGTTATGTTTGACCAAATTCACATTATCAGGTTTTCCCTCCCCTTGGCTCAGTATCACTTCTCCAACAAATTCATCGAAAGCTTACTAGTACATGGCTAGCCTAGGTATAAATTTTGTTTACCAGATTTCCCTGAGGACAAAATAGGACTACTTCCATAAATCTGAGTAAAATTGCAATTCATGCTATTCTAAAGAAAAAAAGTCTAAATCTGTATAATGAAAGAACTAGTCTTAGAAATCTCCCTTAAAGGGGCCGGGAGTTTGGCCTAGTGGTTAAAGTGCTTGCCTAGCATGCACAAAGACCCAGGTTCGATTCCTCGGTACCACATACATAGAAAAAAGCTGGAAGTGGTGCTGAGACTCAAGTCGTAGGGCTCTAGCCTTGAGAAAGTCCAAGGACAGTGCTCAGGCCCTGAGCTAAAGCCCAGGACTGGCAAAAAAAAAAAAAAAAAGAAATCTCCCTTAAAGCTTGTTATAAAAACTTCAAGATTTACATGACTGTTTTGTACAGCATTTTTTTCTCCTATTAATTTATTTACAATGTTTTCCTTACTTAATGATAATTTCTCTTCCATGGAACATTATTTTTGAGTAGACCCCGCATTCTTTGGTTACCTTTATTTTACCTACTGCAGTCTGGCACAGTTCAGGAATTCATTTCATCAATTTTAGCTGTCTACAAACTGCCAGACAATTTGCCAGTTCTAGACCTATAGGGCAATAACTAAAGCTGTAGCACATAGCTCTCTTTCAAAGAACCAATGTCTAACGTCTGAGACAGATACATCAATAGAAAACGATATAAGTAGCCAGGGAGTGAAGTGCAAACACTGGTGGCTAAGGAAACAATCAGGACAGAAACTGAAACCCGGAAGGCCTCAGAAAACAACTCCTGATCTGAATTACAATGATTGGAACAATTAGGAGGAATAGAAAATGTACTGAATTGGCAGCAAGGGCATATGCGGGCATGTACCAGCTCTCTAAGACAGTGATAAACCAGGCATATGAAGGTAATTTTCTTTTCTGGGAATTATAAATAGTTCATTGTTTATGCAATTCAGTACTAAGTGAATGTTTACTATCTAACACAAAAAGCAAAGGTATAAAACTTGAATCATGCTTTGGTCTATATGATATAAGCAATAAGCAATCATTAAAGACTTTTTGGCAGGGAAGTGATGAGACCATATAACTGGACTAGAAGTGTGTTAAATTGTTTGGGAAGGAAAGCTGATCAAGACCGATTACTCCACTTATCAACTGAAATACATTGCTAAATTGCACAGCTTTGCTGGCCTCACCTTTCTTGAGTGAAAAAGAAAAGGATATTAATAGCTAAATGTCAAGGTTGTGAGATTAAAGAACATGTCTATAAAGCAGCTAGTGCAGTGAAAGGAATCTATTGGCTATTTAGTAAACCCATTCCTTTTACCAGCTCCAGACTATGGAATGTTAGCTTCCATTTCTATAAGAAAGGTGATTTTTTCCTATAACAAAATGTTTGTCTCTCTCTTTGTGTCTCAGTCTCTCTTTTTCTGTCTATCTGTGTTTCTGTCTCTGTCTCTTTCTTTATTTCCCCTTTTTTCTAAGCATGTCTTTCATGTGAAAACTGTACAAGGAGGGGACCCTCATCTGGGAACAAAATCACGAGTACAATTATGCTTTTAGAAAAGGAAATATGTCACTTTAAAATAACTTCCTAAAGCAGATCTTATTCCATGCATTTTACAGCCTAAACTAAAAAACGCAGGCAAAAATAGCAAGTGTTTCAAGAAACTCTAATTCTACTCTTTTACCAGAGAAGTACAGTGATGGTATGTCTGTTAGAGCTATCCTGTTGAAGAATGCTTCCAGGCACAGAACAGAACTAAATATAATTTTGCAGGTAGATAGATTGTTAGTTTCCAAGTCAGCTTGTCAGGCTGAATGATATTTAAATGTGATGATCAGCTGTGAAGTTATTCACATTACCAGTTTCTCTTTCTTGGCTGTAATTTTTTCTGAGACAAAGTCATTGAACCAGATAAATGGAAATGTGGATTTGTGTGTGTTTGCATATGTCTACATTTTGTAGCCTTTCCTCCTATATCCTATTCTCCAGTTGGTTTATCTTCCCTAGATTATAGTGCTAAATACAACAGAGACAGAAAAATACTTTCTCAGAAACACGTTATGCTTGACTCCAAATTAGGCTTTTAAGGAGAAAAGAACATTTTTCAATTGCATTGAAGAAAAGCAAGACTTCTGTATTGAAGCTTTAATGTCTTTTCAAAGACATGCTTGAGGAAATGTTCCGAAAAATGACAATACAGGCTGGTGGAGAGTATCTCCCTTATAGAATACAGTATTAATTTCAGACAAATTTAAGTGCATGTCTGAGTGGTGATTAAGCAATGTAGAGACTTCATGTTGTGGGTTAAAATAATTTGTAAGAATTAATTAATTGTGGCAACAACTGATAGCCCTGTCAAATGGGTAGATAAGTTCATTGATCTTGAAAGTCTGCTGAGCTCAAGAGAAAGACTGACAAAATAATTTGTAGTCTGTGACAGAGAAAGACAGCTAGTGATATGCAACATGTGGGAAACTAGAACAGATGACATACCACTGGAAGAGATAAAACATTATGTTATTCTTCAGAGACAAGACCTCAAGAATTATATCTCTATCCTCACAAATTTGTGTGTCCGTGCAGTCACCTCTTACTTTACGGCCCATTATGAGCAAAGATACACAAATCAGATTCTGTCACAAGTTTTTTTTATTTTAATATCATGTTTTGAACTAGAAATAGCTATACATTCCATCCTGAAGGAATGGTGTTCTTAATTTTCTAGGAACTGCCAGCCTTCAGTCTTTCATATAATCCTTCCAAGAACTGGTTAAACTACTGAATCCTTTTATGTCAAGTCTAAGTATGTATGTTTTCAGTGTAATCTGGGGACCTTTTACAAACTGAAGGACTGAGGAAACCTCCAAAGTAGCAGTATTCTTTTCAACAAGGTGCTCTGCCACCAGTGTACTCTTTCCCTGATGGAATGAATAAAACAGAAAACAAAGAACAATTTCTTCACTTCCTGAAAAATTTTATGAGAAATCCCAATCATTGAACAAAGCAAAAAACTCTTCTAATGATTTCAGCTAATCCTATGAACACTCGCAATCTTGGGCCCAGTGTGTGTAACTATAGTACCCACAAAGAGGGCAAAACATTCACATTGGCCCAGATTACAGCTTCCAATAAACCACAGAGTCACCACAAGTAGTCAAACAGAAAACAGTAATTAGAGATGAACTACACTGTTTTTGTACCCTGTGTCTTTATCTGATTTAGGGAATGGAAAGGGAACAGCAAAATGTTGAGAAAAAGGACAAAGGATGAACCAATGCAATGGAGTTAATCACAAGACACTACGCTAGAAATGAACTTTATAACTTGGCGGTGGGGGTGAGAGGGCTACTGAGGAGGAAGGGAAATTGGGAGAAAATGAAAGGGGCAAAAATATTCATCAAGAAATGTATTCATTTCCTTACTTCCTTACTGTAATTCCTCTCTACATCAACTTTACAATAAAATTAAATTTAAAGACAAAGGATATGCATCACTGACCTACACTGAAGCAGTTCTACAACCTAAAACCATGATAAAAGCTCAAGCAAATATTATCTGCATCAGGTTACTTCAACCTCCTTTGTCTTGTTTCTAAGAGGTCTGGACACTTCCTATAACCTAGAGCCTGGCTACATTGATTAGCTCTGCATGAGTTCTTCAGTGACCTATTTGTACCCTTTCAGAATAGAATCACATAATAAGGCAAATTACACTTCACACCAATAACTGATTCTTCAATTGTCTTTCCTCTGCTACACCTCCCTTTGCCCTCGCTTGTGCTATCTGGACTAACTATCCATTAGCCATTAGTAGCTGAAGAGCTTTGGCTTTAGTAAATAACATGAATAGGCAATTACTAATTTGAATGTTACTCCTAAACTACACGGATCATCTCAATTTGGAGTCACACATTCATACTATGATTTCACATCACTAAACAGAATGTAAGAAGGCTACTTACAAAACCTGTTGTTCTGAGAAATCAAATGAGATCATAGCCAATCTTCAAACAAGGTGGTTTCTGAGAACAAACAAACAAACAAATTAGGAGATTCACAACCACCAGTCAAAAAGTATCCAGACAACTCTATGAGCATGATAAGGGTATTGCCTCTGCCTGAGAAAATTAACTTGAAATCAGTTGATTAAGCATTGGTTTACACCTTAAGTTCAAACTACATTACAAATATCAGCTGTGTTTAGCCAGCAGAATACTTATGTGGATTTTAGTTGTGCCTAACTCATGGATCAAAGAAAAAAACCTAATAGATCTTTAAGACTTAATTCTTCAAAAAATGTCTGACAATCAAAATATTTTTTCTGATCACTCCTAAACACAGTTCCATTGTTATAAAATTTAAAAAATGCATTGCCACGGTGCAAATAAGAGACAAAAACTAACATTCTGTTGAAATAATTTTACTAAACAGCTTTTAGTCTTCCAACAAAGTCAGTAGGTACTCTGGAGTTCTGAGTTCCTCATATATTTAATTATGCCCCAAATGTTTGGAAGAAAATGTTATGCTATACCATTAGATTCAGTAGAAAGATTTAACAAATATGAATCCAAAGTTATACACCCTTAGGAAACTTTTGTGTTTATTTGTTTCAGTATATCTTTTGTTTCAGTTTGGTACCTCTCAGGAATCAGAACCCTTATTTTTAATGAATGTGTTTGTGCCCATAACCGTCATTAGGAACAGTCTCAATAACCACAGCACATATCATATGTTTGTGCCTATGGGCCATGCTGCTATCTTATCTAACCATTTCCCCTTCTCAGGCTGCAGTGTCATCTTACCAGAAGGACCTTTTACCACTGGTGTAAAACCAAAGATTTCATTTCTCATTTAAGCTGAAACACTACTTTTCTTCATGAATAGCTTTCTATTGGAGTATTTTAAAATCTCTAAAGAGCCAGAATTCTAGGGGAATTTAATGAACTGGATCTTTCTGAATTTTTGTATAATATATATATTGTCAATGAAAACTCCAATTTGATAAAGGCAAGATCAAGGAACCAAGAAAAAGTGTGGCATGTTTGCAAGACTGAATTGAAAGCTATTTCCTGATCCTTGACAAAGGTTTGATGATGTGATAAAGTTCCTTAGAGCCTGGAATATTAGATTATTTGCTTAGAAACATACACACATAGTTAAATATGTCCTTGTAGAGTCATTCCATGTATTTGTTTCAATTCTATTTAAATCATTGGGATAAAATTTGTATAAATAGGACTTTGAGTTGAAGGGAAACTATTTTATTCTGTTTCATGTTAATACTTTGATCTGTTTTACTCCTTAACAGCCTAACCATTATTAAATTATTTTTAAAAAGTATTCAGTATTTTACCACTCAATATGACATAAACTCTATTTATGTAATTGCCTTTTTACAGATAAAGGAATCTGTTTTGTGTTTTAACTTCAACACTTCTATCATGAATGGAGGTCGAATTTCTTCAAATACTCTGTATCTATTATGCTGTTTACATGCAATATCTTCTGATGTTCATTGAATTATTTGATTTTCAGTAATATGTGCTTTCCATTAATAAATCTGTTTCACCTTAACAGATCATATTCATATATGCATGTATGTGTTTAAGCATATGGATATATATAATACAGCTTTGTAAATATTATTATACTGAATATGAAATATATTGTATGAAATATTCTAATATAGAGTAAAATGCAGAAATAACTGTTATTTCTGTCTTAGTATTGGGAAAAACGAGCAATGCACCCTTCTATGCCTAACATTTTCCTTTGTCAAAGTTTTAAACTTCAAATTTACTGCTTTATGAAAATTAAAGTTATTCATGTTTTTTCCACCTATAACTGGGTGTCACTTTGTACTTCTATGGAATTTGTCCATTTAATCTAAATTGTCAAACTGATTCGCATAAAGTCTTTATTACTAACCTATCACTGTGTGAGCCATTGCCTCATGATGTAATGCTTAAAATACCAACTACTCAGTCAGGGAGTCAGAAGCAACGTCTGCCAGAGGGTTTTGGCTGAGGTCTTTTCGTGGCTTCAGACCTCAAAAGGTTTAATGTGTCACTATATGGATTCCAAGTTGGAAAACTCACATGACTTTTGGAAAAAGACCACAGCTCATGATGTTTGTTGGCGAGAAGCCTTAGTTTCTCACCACATGAATCTCTCCTCATAAGCTGCTTAAGAGCCCCACAGGAACAAATGATCCTAGAAGAAAAAAGGTAGCAGAACTTTCCTTTCATTACCTATCTTGTAAGCTTTCATGTCATCATTTTTTATGTTAAACTATTCTTAAAAATTATTGAAGAGAAATTATAAATATATCTCCAGAAACTCATATCTTTCCCTTATTATACATAGTTATATATATATGAGATTCCCTATTAATTCTGTTATTAGTTATCAATTCTGTTGTAATTGCATCACCTATATTTTTGCATGACTGTCTGGCTAGATATGGATGACATTTTTTTATATGTCCAAAAACTTTAACTGTTTTATTTGTGACATTTATTTTATATTTTCAATTTGATACTAACAACTTTGTTATTTACTTACCTTGTTAAGTACTTTGTTAAGTTCTATTTTTCTAGTATGTGCACATGGTGTCATAAATACCTTTCTAAGTCTCCTTATGATTTATGATATGGGTGTACATTTGACTCTGTGTAAAATACTCTGACAGAATTAGAGTTGTGACTCAACTGGCAGGGTACTAGCCTTGAGCAGAAAGGCTAAGCAAGAGTTCTAAGCCCTGAGTTCAAGTGCCAGTATTGGCATAAAATACTCTGAAACTTCTCCCTCCATTTGATTTTGGGTTGCTTAGATATATCTCTTGTTTTCTTATATATGGAAACTGTAAAATATCTTCTGTTATTCATTTTGAATATAAGTATTGTACAGATTTTATACCTTATATAACTTGGATCTTTTTAAATGTACTGAATATAATTTTATGACTCTGAATACAGTGTGGAAAACGTTCTATGTGATATAGAGAAGAATGTTCAATTTCCATCACTGTGTATGACATTTTAACAGTATCAATCAGCCTAAATTATTCTTCTGTAATTTGGGGTCAGAAAAGACAGCTTTATGTCTGTTTTTGTTTAGTTATTTTAGCATGTAAAGTTTTATCCAACTTTATGGGTCTTTTTAACCTTTAATTAGTTTCATGTGTTCAACACCCAATCATGTACCTTTTTTTATCTATAATCATGCTTTTAATTAAAATTTGTAGTGCTTTTTTTACATGATGTATTTAAATCTACCCCTTTCTATTTTATTGGAATATTCCTTTCTACTTTCTGTATAATCAATATACAGATTTTTTTTATCATTTTACTTTAGAAATCTTTTCAGTTTATCATCTGTAGCCTTTTGTTTAATGTTTAGTAAAGGTTTTAGGTGCACTGATTATGTTCAATATTAAATAAATATGATAATATTTTATATGTAATTAACGAACTTTATACCAACATCATTTTGTTCTGCCTATCCTGATGTCTACAATTCATTATCATATTTTTAACTTCTAAATGCTTTCTAAACTCTACGAAATGTTTTTTAATTTGGTTATGACATACATAAATGATTAATAAACAACTTTTAAATGTCATTTCTTTTGATTTCATTCCATGCCTGGGTTCAATTTTCTTCTTTGGTGACAACCTTTTCTCTATAAAATATTTTAATATTTTTATTTCAACTTTGTAGCTTTTGAATACAAATGTTTTTATTAGATAAGGTTTTTTTGAACTGTATTTCTTTTTTCAGTCTTTGGTGGTATTTTGAGTCACAATATCTTTCACTGAGTGGAAGCATTTAATTTTAAGAACTTTCAATTCATTTGTCTTCACTGGACTTGAGCTTTTGGATTTGAATACATAAATTCCTCCTGAATGTAAAGGTAAGCTAGAACTCCCATTTCTTCTTAACTTTTATTATCTTAATTGTACAAAATTATTGTACTTGTAACATTTATAAACAGAAAATAATGTCCTTTGAGAAAATTCATTCCATCTGAATTACTAGTTCTTTTGTTGCATTTGATTAGTCTATATAATATATATACATATATATCACAGTATATATGTATGATCTCTAATATTTAAACTCTTATCACCATTTCCTCCTTTGTTTTTAATTTACTTTTTATTTTTGTCAGTCCTGGGCCTTGAACACAAGGCTTGAGCACTGTCCTTGTCTTTCTCAAGGCTACAGCTCCACCACTTGAGCCACAGCACCACTTCCAGCTTTTTCTATGTATATGGTACCGAGGAATTGAACAGGGTCTTCATACATGGTAGGCAAGCATTCTTAACACTAGGCCAAATTCCTGGCCCCTTCCCCCTTCTTTATTCACATTTTCCACCAATTAATCCCCATTAGTAATTTTATACAATAATGTAGAAACATTGGATTATTTTCAAGAAAATGTTCAGCTTATCATTGTTCATTTAATTTCTTGATGGATTGTGAGATTTGCTTTGATGAAGTCTCTGTCTAGAATAAATGTTTGTGTGTGTGTGTGTGTGTGTGTGTGTGTGTGTGTGTGTGTTTCTAGTTTTATGAGTATTGGCTATAAACCATGCATACTTCTATGACTTGCATGTTATTGTACCAAGACAAATATGATTGACAGGAGCTATTTCTATATGCCCATACTTTTATGGAGTTATTTCTATATATTCTATTTGCTTCTTCAACCTATGGATGTATATTTCCTCCAATGCCTTTATCATTGTGATTACTGTCATCATTATAACTATTAAAATTGGATTTTAAGCTAAATTCATTGCTCTTTATATTTTGTAGATTATTCTGTTTTTCCCTTTCTGTATTATATTTATAAGTACCTCTTTGATATCTAGAAAATAACTGCCTGATGTATAACTGGGAATCTGTATACATATTTCAAAATATGTTTTATATACAGACATATGCTATCACTTTGCAGCAATATCCTTATATGCCATTATTTGACAGTTCCACCCCATTGTCCAACCAGATTACTAACCAAGGGTATCTTTGTCAGATAGCTTGACAATATATCTCTGTCAGTTCCTATGTTTAAGAGCAAATACATCATTCAAGTTATTTGACGTGTTGCTTGTGGAGTGTTTATCCTGAAAACATATGCATCAATACAACTTCCAATATTTCAGTTCTTGTAGAAGTTAAAGTATGAAGAAGTATTTTATATTATATCAAATTATTCTGTTTTTTTCATCATTTTGAATGTAGCAATAATTGCCTGACAGCAATCTTATCCAGAAATGATGTATAACCTCATTACAGGGATCTTTTCAGAGCCCTTAAGACATTTTCAAACATTTGAAAGATGAGCAAGTGATAAACTCAAAGATGAGGATGAACATGGATATACTGTTAACTTAAATAGAAAAAAAGAAAACATGCTTGTGAAGAAGAAATAGCCACTTATCTCTTTACAAAAAAAGAATCTAAATGAACATGTTTCCCTCTTTTCTAAGATAAAACTATTGCTTATGCATTATCTAAGCCTTTAATCTACATTGAAAGGTTTTAATCCTGACAAGAATAGCTCAAATGAGGTATTAAGAAAGACATTCCAAATAGATTCATAATTTTACCAAAGAAAGTATATGCTTTTCTTGGATAAGCTGTCCTCCATTGCTTCTTCAATTTTTTTTATGTTCCAGATAAATAAATGTAAGAAACAATGTAATTCAATATTAGCAGGTAGCAATTAAAATAAGCAAACAAGTGATTCTCTTTACAGTATCAAATATGTAACCCAAAGTGATCAATATTTAATCTTTGTTTCTTTATAAGTATTTTTAGGCTTTAACTATATGTTTGAGAAGAACAGTGCAAGTAATGAAAATGATATTAGTAATTAAAACAATATTTGAGAAATATGATGAAAAAGTTTGAATTTTGCTAAGAAGATATCAGCTAAGAAATGTGGTGCTCAACCACTGAATTAAACTCTAAGAATAAAAGCTAGTCTGAAACCTCCTTCATAACTTTTGTGAATTTCATCATTCTTAATTTTTACTGCTTCTGTTTTTATCTTTGACAAGTAAATATCAAAAAGTACACATTTTTTCTGCTTGATTGAGAAAGTAAAATTATATGTTTTTGTATGAGTTGAGGAAAATATTTGTTAAATGCTGATTGCCTGGAAAGAACTTTATAAATAACTACTGAGTGAACAACTGCTTCACTCTTATCACCAGAAATCATAGGGCTGTGTTGAGTTGTTTCTATGACTCTATGCAACATTTTCTGCGGTTGCATATAGCTTTATTTATTTATTATATATTATATTCATTAAAATAGAGGTTACCATCTATCACTTTATTCTAGAGCACTTTAAAGTTGTATTTACTAATGGAGTCAGGGCATTCCATTGTGTAAAATAACCTTGCTATTTTTTTGTTGCAGTCAAGCCTAGAATGATGGCCAGGAGAGTTAACACAAGCAGTATTAGGGAGCCATAAGAATTAGAGGACTACGTTAGATACAGAAACACTCATGCAGGCTTAAGTGGTGGCATCCATTTGATATTAATGTGTTGCCTAGCTCAGATATCCATATATCCCAGGAGAGATTTAAAGCAAAGACTAACAAATAAAGCAAATAAAACCAATCTACTTAGTTTCAACTGCTGAAAAAACAAAAAAAAAAGGAAAACAAGTAGAAGATCCAAAGTATTTGTGGTATATCTTGCTTTTTAGAGGAATAAGGTTAATATAACTATAATACGGATCCAAGGAAATAAAAACAGTGAAGTGAAACATGTTGAATTTCTTGTAAAATAAAGGTTATCATTCAAAAATAAAAGAGACGAAACCTATCTGCAATTAAAACAGAAGGAGAATTTATGAATAACAGGTATTCTGGAGAAATAGTCTAGGAAATATTTTAGGCATAGAAAAAATATTATTTGCATATTAATCAAGTATAGAAGAAATATAAATGAAGGTCACATAACATCTCTGCTTTTACTGTTATATAATCTAAAATAAACAAGTGTTTTTATGAGTTAAATATTCAGAATATATTTGTATATAGATATATATGTGTGTATGTGTGTCTGTATATGTAATGTATGCAATATATTTTACAAGATATATTAAACATATAGAATGATTTTTGGACATTATTTGATTCTTTTTTCCTTTCTTTTTGTCAGTCAGTGGGCTTGAAGTCGGGGCCTGGGCACTGCTCCTGAGCGATTTTTGCTTAGGGCTAGTGCTCTATCATTTTGAGCCATAGTTCTACTTCCCTTTTTTTAGGTAGTTAATTGGACATAAGAGTCTCACAGACTTTCCTGGCTGGACTGGCTTTTGAACAGTCATCCTCAGATCTCAGCCTCTGGAATATTTAGGATTCCAGACATGAGCCACTGACATCGGACCAAGATTTGATTGTTACATAACAAAAATCCCTACACAAAGTTCTAGTCAAATACAAACTTAAAAAAAAAATTCCCAGTGGTTTAGAAAACTGAAAAGTAAGGCTGACATATAACTAATTTTGCTTATTCAAATTTGTTAATTTCTGGTTTTAGTTAATCATTTTTCTGAATTTCTCACCCCCCAAATTACAAATATTTGGAAATTGCCAACTTTACTCACATATCCCCTTTTCTACTATTGAACATCAAATTTCAAATGCAGAAGACCACAGTGGCAGCTTATCTGTGACTATAACCTCCAGGAAGCAATGACCTACTTTCCTCTCAGCTCCATTTCCTTGCTTATCCTCAAACTTTTCTACCTGTAGAAAATTAAGTTGCTATGGAGAAGACAAACTATTGCTAATCAAAGTTTCAAAAATATATTTTAGTGTTAATATTTGCCCAGACTCCTTCTTGTCATAGGAACTGCTTTTCGAGTAGTTGGACTTTGACGCCATTTCTTTTACCAGACTGACTTATATACTAATGAAGAAGTTACCTAATGGCTCTGTGTCTCAATTTCCTTTATTTACAAAATAAGTGCAGGCATGGTAGTTTAGAACAGCAGCTGGTCTGTGGTGAATGCTACAGAACAATAATAGGTTTATCTGCAAGGAAGCAAAATGTCATCACTAAAGTCTTTCTCAAAGAGTACTAGCTTTGAGTAAAAAAGCCCAGGAACAGCTCCCAAGGCATATCTTCAAGCCCTAGGACCAAAAGCAGCAACAACAAAAAAGTAGACAATGGTAATAATTGAAACTCAGAACCTAATAAACAATAAATCATTATCTAAAATGGATATTTGGACAAAAATGAAGTGGAAAAATAAATATCAATTTTACTTAAAGAAACAAAATAACATTGAAACAATTTTGACAAATGTTTAGAATTAAATTGTTGGCCAGTTGTGTGAATGGGGTCATAAATTCTGATCATTTACACTTTCACATGCACAGGTTCTGTTTGCTTTTCATGCCTTTTTTCTGACACAATCATCACTGGCAGAAGGGTGTTTGCTAGAACTCACCCACACTGTGTGCTGATGCAGGCGAGAGAGCAGCAACTATGCATTGTACCAATCTCAGTGTCTAAACATTGCCTTAGGATTGAACCAATACTTTGTTTCAGAGCTCTCCTGTGGCATAGAATATGAATAACTAATTATCTGGAGAAGCTGGCTTGATACCATGTTCTCACTGATCCTCTTTTCTTTCCTACTGTCTCAACCACCTACTGTTTTTTTTTCCTGGAAACACTTCTTAATAATACATTTTTCAAAATATTACTCATCATGGGATCTGCTTTTGAAAAGCCAACACCAATGTAAGTGGCAACATCTTTTAGTCAATAAAGTCATTAGTGAGGTTTTCATAGCTGAACATAGTGATGATATGTGAAATCATATACATCTCAGATTTCAAATGTGAGTATTTAGAGAGTATCTATAAAATAATCAAGGCTAATATAGTTTTTGATAGATTGATTTTAAAATGTGGAATCTCATACATGTATTCTCTGCAGAAAAACATTTAACTGGAGAAAGCAAATATTTTAGAAAGTAATTGGGGGTAAGATTAAATAAAATGTAACATGAAACATATAACTTCTATCAGACATCTATTTGATGGTGACTCAGTTGTCTTTCTTCCCTATTTCTAGAAACCTGACATCCACATGCATGGTAACCAGTCAAAGGACATAAATTTTCCTGTATTTAATAACTATTTTTACAATACAATTCTAGTTAAAATGATTTTAAATAGTAGAAGTTGTCAGTTATTTCCAATTAAAAATTCAAGATGGTTATTTAAGCATCACAAAATAATAAGAGATATCAGTGAGATAATCTCACATTTGATTAGGAAAATCCATTTAAGGATGAAAAGAACTGTTCTTAAAAATAAAAATCCTGCAGGAAAAAAACAAAAATCATCAAATAATGACTTCTTTAATTCTATCCTTTTCCCCCTTCATATAAAGAAATATATAAAGAATAGGATGTGGGTCAGGAGTTTGACGTTGAGATAGAGTGCTTACCTAACCTGCAAAAAAAACCAGATTTGGTTCCTTGGTACCACATACATAGAAAAGGCCAGAAGCTTAAGTTATAGAGATCTGGCTTTGAGAAAGCCCAAGGAGAGTGCTCAGGTCCTGAGTTCAAGCCCCAGGACTGGCAAAAAAAAAGAATAAAATGTTTAAACAAAATTTGGAAATAGAAAATTAATTCAATTGGCATTGCACTGCAGCATCTTTCTAAACAGAAAGAGAAAAAGGAAGAAAATGAGACAGGAGTGAGGGAGGAAGAGAAGAAATGAAGAAGGGTAAATATTGAAAATAGATTCTTCTATGACAGTGTTCAACATTATCAATTCAAAACGGTTCAAACCCTTCAATATGAAACAGAAAACTCTTACAGGATGGGGCTGGGTACAAGTTAAAACAATTCATGTAAAATCTAGAAACACAACAAAAAAGAAACACTTGGTTAATTGGACTGTATCAAATTTGAAAAATTCTTCATGGCTAGTGGCATTGGAGCCCAGGCTGCTTGCCACCTCTGCTTCAACACATACACACTCAGTGACCCAAGCAGTCCGGAGCCAGAGGGCGCCTGGACCCTCCAGCATGGAGCAAGAGCCCCTCCCCGAATACTCCTGCTGAGTGGGGTGTGTCTCACCATTGGCTGAAGGTGGCATTCAGGGAGGTCCCTATTTGCTGACATGGCGGCCACCACTCAATTTGTATTTAACCAGCACATTTTCTAAAATAAATTTAGATCTGCACCAAGAGTCTGGTCTCTGGAGTCTATGTTCCCGGGATTATTCGTAGGCTTCTTTGCCATCTTACCCCCTCCTAGATGTCCAAGAAGGACCCTAACAGCAGAGGACATAGCAAAGAAGCTAGCCTAGATGCTCCTCAGTGGACAATGGATCAGGAAAATATGGATATATATATATATGAATTACACATATATATGTGTAAATATAAATGTATTACTGTGATATGTTTCTGATATATATTCATACATATACATGTGACTTTTACTCATCCATTATATAGAACGATATTGTAACATTCAGAAGGAAATTGAAAGACTTGGAAAAAATATTTTAACTAAAGTAAATTAAATCCAGAGAAACAAAGTTTTCCTCATTGTGGTAGTCAAATTTGCCTATAAATCTATAGATAAACATTGGGTGGTATTGAGGTGGTTGCAGTTGTATTAACTGAAGTGTAGTAGACCCCAAAAATATCTCAGATAGTGTAATTCTTTGGATAGACAAAATCAAAACCCAACAATGGGAACCTGAAAGAAGGAGGAGTAGAGCCACAGGAAGAGGGATAGAGAAGTGTATGGGACAAGGGTGGGGGGAAGAAGGCTCAGTCAAGAATTCAGTGTAAATACTACATAATTAAGAAAAATAAGGAAAGAGTTGGGTTGAAGCGAGCTGAGAATGCTGAAAGGGGTGACATGGATCAAGATGCTTTATATTCATAAACTGCTTTGTTAAATTACAACACCTTTGTATAACTACATAAAGGTAATAAGAAAAGAAAAGAAATGACAGCAGTACTTTCAAAATAAAGGATTCTGGAAATAGCGGAAAAGTCCCAACAATCTTGCATCCTGAAACAAATGAGGCTTGCAGTAAAACACATTTATTTGAAAAACAGAAAGAAGAAAAATAAAACATAAGGAAGCTCACAAATGAGAAGAAATTCACACAGCTGCAATGTAAAAGAAATTTCATCATTTCTTTTTGTATTATCATCATAGTGATCAATCGGGGGGTTACAGTTACATTAGTAAGACAGTAGGTACATTACTTCTTGAACATGGTTACCTCTTTCCATGTTTTCCTCCCACTTTCCCTTCCCACACCCTCCCAAGTTGTAGACTTCATTTCCAACATATTATGTTGTGAATCTTGCTGTATAACAGGTTGTGCAGACAAGCGCCTACATTATTATCATAAGAGTGAATAGGCGGGAGTTCGACGGAAGATGGCAGCAGTTCAGGGTGAGACATACTGAGCTCCTGCCAAGATTCATGTACTGGCAGTGCAGGAGACAGTCCTCTAACAGAAATGGATCCTAAGTAAGCTTTAGGACCACAGAGAACTCAGGCAGAGAGGAAAAAAGGAAAAAAAGGAAGAATACCAGCGCAAAAACAGAGCAAGGAGCTCCGCCACGGAGTGGAGGGGAGACAAAGGCTCTTCTGAATCAGAGCAGAGAAATCATTCCACAGCAGTGCGACCTGCCGGCTGCAGACAGAGCCACATGGAGCCTGCGCGAGCCCAGAGCCGATACTCGGCCTTGCACGGACCTGCCAGCTTCACGGAACCGGAGAATCCAGCAATTTGTGAGTAGCTCCGAGGAGAAGTTTCCATTTCTGCTCCGGGAATAGCATTGGGAGGTAGCCCCTCCCCCTCCAGCTGAGAGCAGCGCCATCTTGACTGCTGGCAACTACCCAGGCCAAAGCAATTGGAGCCTGAGAGGTGTTGCGGACAGCACCACCAACCTATAGGGCAAAGGATTTCCCAGAGATCCCTTAGCCAGAAATCTGGTCCCAGCACTGCTGAAGTCCATTCCCCTGCGCTGCCCGCAGACCTGGTAAACAAAGCCGCCTGCGGATCTGTCAGCATTGTTTTACCAAACAAGCAATCTGATCCGAAAAACCGCAAAGCCAAATCACAAGAGAAAAAGACTTTGTGAAGTGTTTAGATCCCGAATTTAGTGGAGACACAAGTGTCCTAAGCTCTCCCCCAACCAAAAAAAAAAAAACCAAAACTGAAGAATACACTTTTTTTATTTTTTTACCCCATTTCATTTGCATTTTTCAATGTTCTTACTTTTCTCTTTGCCATTTAACCTACACCTGTTTTTCTAATGTTATGAATCATTCTTTTTTTTTCTTTTTCTTTTTTTCTTTTTTTCTCCTCTCTTTTCCCGCTATCCTCCTGTCACTGTGGTCCTTCCTAGAAACACAGTGACAGCCCTGGGTACGGTGTGAATAAAAATGATATCCATATTGATACAGTCACCTGCTTTTTAAACTCTGGGCTCTCAACTCTAGTAGCTCTTGGGTAAGAACTTAGAACAGTGAGGAATCTCCCCACACCTATTTTCTTTTTTTGTTTGTTTGTTTGTTTTTTGATTTTTGTTTTGTTGTGTGTGTGTGTTCTGTTTTCTTTTATTTTGTTGCTATTTTGTTTCATTTTTTCTTTTCTTTCTTAAATTGGTATCATTGAAATCTCCTATATCAACCTCTCTCTTTTCCCTATATATTCTTATTACTCTTCTTATTTTGATAAGTTTTATCTAAGTTCATCTAAATCTTCTACACAAATACTCTACCTGTCTATCACCTTAGATCAGTTATCCTTCCATGATACCCTTTCTTTATTACTATAATATTCTTACACTCCTGTACTATTCTTTTCCTACCTCCCTGTCATCTTTCATATTATTTTTCTATCTCTGGTCCTCTGTTCATCCTTCAACTCTTATAATGCACGGATCTACATTAGATGGTTATTGAGCAATGCTGTGTATCTAGGTGTTCCATTATACTCAAGGTCCAGAGGGACATAAATACGATAGAGATTGGATTGAGGGGCTTATTGTTTTGTTCATAAATTGGTGATCTGTGATTGTATTAGATTTGTATGTAAGTGTACAAAAAGAGATGCATCTTACCCTCCCAAAAAACACTTTTTGAAAATGAGAGGTTGGAATAAACTCTATCAACCTAACAGCCCCCATAAGCAGGCTGGAGTTGCCATCCTCATATCAGATAAAATAGATTTCAAACTAAAATTAGTGAGAAAAGACAAAGAAGGTTACTACATACTATTAAAGGGATCTTTCCTCCAGGAAGACATAACGATCCTAAATATCTACACACCGAATCCCGGGGCTCCGACCTTCATCAAGCAAACTTTACTTTCACTGAAGCCATACATAGATCGAAAGACAATGATTGTTGGTGACTTTAACACACCAGTCTCACCTTTGGACAGATCAACAAGGCAAAAACTCAACAGAGAAACCTTAGAACTGAACAACTATATAGACCAACTAGATCTATCAGACATCTGCAGATGATTCCACCCAGCAACAACACAATGTACGTTTTTTTCAGCAGCACATGGAACATTTTCCAAAATAGACCACATCTAAGGCCATAAAAAAAACCTGGACAGATTCAGAAGCACTGAAATTATTCCCTGCACTCTCTCAGACCACAAGGGCAACAAATTGGAACTGAACACACAACTCCACCAATGAAAACCTTGTAACTCAGGGAGATTGAACAACACATTGTTGAATCACCAATGGGTCATCAAAGAGATCAGAACAGAAATACAACAGTTTATGAAATTTAACACAAAGGAGCACAAAAAATACCAGCTCCTGTGGGACACGGCAAAGGCAGTACTCAGAGGAAAATTTATAGCGCTGAGTGCCTACAATAACAAATTGGAAAAATCGCAAACCAAGAATTTAATGTGTCACTTTAAGCTCCTGGAAAAAGAGCAACAAACCAACCCTAATCCCACTAGAAGGAAGCAAATAATTAAAATCAAAGCAGAATTAAATGATTTGGAATCCAAAAAAACTATAGAAAGAATCAACAAAACAAGGAGTTGGTTCTTTGAAAGAATTAACAAAATTGACAAACCCTTAGCAAATCTTACCAAAAAAAGAAGGGAGCATACCGAAATAAACAAAATCACAGATGAAAATGGTAATATCATGACAGAAATTACTAAGATCCAGAGTATCATGAGGGAATACTTCTCAAACCTTTATGCCAACAAATACGAGAATCTAGAAGAAATGGATGAATTCCTAGCCAATATTAACATACCCACACTGAACCAAGAAGAACTAATCCAACTAAACAGGCCAATTTCAAGCACTGAAATAGAAATGGCAATAAGAGAACTTCCACCTAAGAAAAGCCCAGGGCCAGATGGATTCACAGATGAATTCTACAAGGTATTCAAAGCAGAGCTCACACCAATACTCCTCAAGCTCTTCAACAAAATTGAAAATGAAGGCTCTTTACCAAACTCATTCTATGAAGCCAGTATAACTCTCATCCCCAAACCAGACAGAGATTCATCAAAGAAAGAGAACTATAGACCTATCTCTTTGATGAACATCGATGAAAAACTTCTCAACAAAATACTGGCCAACCCTCTGCAACAACTCATCAAAAAAAAATTATACACTATAATCAAACAGGTTTCATCAAAGGGAGGCAAAGCTGGTTCAATATATGCAAATCAATTAATATAATTCAACACATCAACTGGAGCAGGGACAAAAATCACATGATTGTCTCAATAGATGCAGAAAAGGCATTTGACAAGATCCAACACCCCTTTATGTTAAAAGCTCTGGAAAAACTAGGAATCCATGGAACAATCCACAATATAATAAAGGCTGTGTATGAAAAACCCACAGCTAGTATTATACTTAATGGAAAAAAGCTAAAGCCATTCCCTCTAAAATCAGGAATCAGACAAGGATGCCCACTCTCTCCACTCTTCTTTAACATAGTATTAGAATTCCTAGCCAGTGCAATAAGGCAAGAAGCAAGCATAAAGGGGATCCAAACAGGGAAAGAGGAAGTAAAACTTTCCCTCTTTGCAGTTGACAGGATCCTGTATTTAAAGAATCCTATAGACTCTACCCCCAAGCTCCTTGAGCTGATTCAAAACTTTGGAAGAGTAGCAGGCTATAAAATTAACCCTCAAAAATCAACTGCCTTCCTCTACAACAACAGTGAGAGGAATGCGGCAAGAATCAGGAAAGCAACTACTTTTGCAATAGCCTCAAAGAAAATAAAGTACCTAGGAATTACCCTAAGTAAGAATGTAAAGGACGTTTTTGATGAAAACTTTAATACCTTGGAAAAGGAAATTAAAGCAGAACTGAGGAAATGGAAAAATCTCCCATGCTCCTGGATTGGAAGAATCAATATCGTGAAAATGAGAATCTTGCCAAGTGCTATCTACAAATTCAATGCAATACCCATCAATATCCCAATGTCATTCTTCAAAGAAATAGAAGACGCAATCCAAAATTTCATATGGAATAATAAAAGACCCCATATAGCAAAAACACTTCTTAGCAGAAAGAACAGCGCAGGAGGAATTTCAATACCAAACTTTAGACTCTATTACAGAGCCATAATTATCAAAACAGCTTGGTACTGGCACAAGAACAGTCCTGAAGACCAATGGAATAGAACTGAGGACTCAAATATTAAACCACAGACCTATGGCCACCTAATCTTTGACAAGGGAGCCAAAAATATAGAATGGAAGAAAGATAGCCTCTTCAACAAGTGGTGCTGGCAGAACCTGCAGAAAACTAAAGTTGGATCTTTCTTTGTCACCCTGTACTAGAATTAACTCCAAATGGATCAAAGACCTGGAGGTAAAAGCTGACACTCTGAAAACTTTACAAGAAGGAATAGGAGATACAGTAGGCCTCCTTGGCCAAGAATCACAACAAATCAGAGAAAGGCTGGATAAGTGGGACTGCATTAAACTGCAGAGCTTTTGTATGGCAAAGGACATAGCTAGTAGCCTAAAGAGTGGGAGAAGATCTTCACCAACCAAACAACAGACGAAGGCCTCATATCTAAAATATATCAACAACTCAAAAAATTGAATCAATCCAAACCTAATCACCAAAGTAATAACCATCCCATTAAAAGATGGGCCAAAGACTTAAAGAGAGTCTTCTCTGAAGAAGAAACAAAAATGGCCTATAGACACATGAAGAAATGGTCAACCTCTCTGGTCATAAAAGAAATGCAAATCAAAACAACTCTAAGATTCCACCTCACTTCAATTACAATGGCCCGGATCAAGAAATCTAATAGCAACAGATGATGGAGGGGATGTGGCCAGGAGGGAACACTACTACACTGTTGGTGGGAGTGCAAACTCATTCAACCACTATGGACAGCAGTATGGCAGTTCCTCAAAAGACTAAATAAACATAGACCTCCCCTATGACTCAGCAATTCCACTACTTGGCATTTACTCAATCATCCAGAAACAAAGACATACTAAATCCACCAGCACAACAATGTTCATTGCAGCACTATTTACCATAGCAAAGCTATGGAACCAACCTAGATGTCCCTCAGTTGATGAGTGGATCAACAAGATGTGGTATTTGTACACAATGGAATTCTATGCTGCTGTCAGAAAGAATGACATTGCCCCATTTGTTTGGAAATGGAAAGACTTAGAAAAGATCATATTAAGTTAAATAAGCCAGATTCAAAGGAACTTAGTCTCAATGGTTTCCCTCATTTGTCGTAATCAGTAGAAACCTTGGACTCTCCTAGCAGAGATTTGCAATAGAGCAAAACCTTGATACAAAAGGCCATATAGTGTGACGCTAAAGGAAAGGATCTCTAGGATATAGAAACATAAGCCATATAATGAATAATTGTTGTTGTTAAGGTACTATGTTATCTCTCATCTCTTTTGCTGTCCCTTGGTTATCTCATATTGTTATAGTATCTCACTTTGTTACCTGATATATGGAATATATTTGTATTTGGTTATTTGAAATCGGATAGGGAAAAGGGGAAAACAAGATGAGGGGTGGGGGTGGGGGGGAGGGAAATCGGGACCAAGGCATGTGAAAGGCTATCAATGTATGGGAATTAATGCACCATCTATCTGGCAAATGTAACCCTTCTATTAATTATAATAAAAATATATGAAAAAAGAGTAGGTGGTATGTGAAAGGGTTTTATATAATCAAACCTGGCCTTTTTGATGCCATATTGTTTTCTTTTCTACTGAAAAATGGACTTTTGCAAATAATGTGGCCAATGGAAAATAAGGAAGAGATAGATTACAATAAAGCATGACATCTTTTCCCTTAGTAAATGTATTCATGTCTTTACCACTCTGATAATTGGTGTATGTGATATAGTCATATACTAGATTCTGGAAAATATTAAAAGAAAAGAGTGGTATGGTAATAGAAATAATCATGTTTGCACAAATACTTGAGCTTAGATGTCAACTAAAACTTTCTAACACCAGAGAAAAGGAAGAATCTAATTGAATTAATGGATAAAATATATTTGGAATATCAAGAAAGTGATTGCTAGAAAGGAAACATGCTTTGTTTGTCAGAAAACTAGAATAACTATGGCAGTTGATGAGCTGGAGTGGGAGAAAATGTAGCAAATCGAATATCTGCTGAGCATCCATGTCTTATGGACTTAGGAGTTTAGGGGAAAACATAGGATTTTTTTTTTACCATTGCATACATAAGAGTGAGCTAAACTGGACCCTAGTGGTTCATGCCTGTAATCCTATCTACTCCGGAGGTTGAGATCTGAGGATCATGCTTCAAAGTCAGCTCAGGCACAAGACTGTTATCTCCAAAATTGCTCACAAAAAACTGGGTGCAGAGCTGTGGCTCAAGTGATCGCTTCCTAGCCTTGAGTACAGAGAAGGTCAAGGACAGGGCCCAGGTCCAGAGTTCAATCCCCAGGATAAGAAAAGAAAGAAGGAGAGAAAGAAAGAGAGAGAGAAAGAGAGAGAGAGAGAGAGAGAGAGAGAGAGAGAGAGAGAGAGAGAGAGAGAGAGAGAGAGAGAGAGAGAGAGAGAGAGAGAGAGAGAGAGAGAGAGAGAGAGAAGAAGGAAGCAAGGAAAGAAGGAAGGAAGGAAGGAAGGAAGGAAGGAAGGAAGGAAGGAAGGAAGGAAGGAAGGAAGGAAGGAAGAGGAGGAAGAAAAAAATAATTTGTTGTCAGCTTCAGAACCATAGAATAGTATTAGATGAAGGTCATGTTAAAACAATAATAGGTAGTGAATAACAAGTAGGAATTTATTTGTACAAATGTGAAACAAACCCCAGTTAGACAACTGTACTTGTTCCTGAGCATTATCCTTAGCATTTGTGCCATAGCTCCATTCCTGGCCTTTGGAAAGTTAATTTGAGACCAACACCTTTCAAACTTTCCTGCTTGGCTGTACTTCCAATCAAATTCTCAGATCTCACCTTCTCAGTAGCTACAATTACAATTGCCCAGTTTTAGCACTTTTGCATTTAAATATTTATTATAAATGTTTGTTCTCAAAATAATATTCTTGATTATTACAGTGACTTTATCATCTGTGCTTATGTTTGAAACATTTTTGGCACATAGATTTATAAATAGATTTCTCTGTTTGACAGAAGATAGCAAAGAACCACACATTCTACGGATTGTTCCTATAGAATGCATTTCCCATGTAAAATGATTGCTTCTTATTATTATTAGGATTATGGGCAACAAAGATAATATGAGACCATTAAAATAGCTCAAGGGTATTTATGTATTATTTAACGGGTTATCAATGTATCTAATAGTTTTTAATAATACGTGGCCAAATTTTGAGACTTTGAAAATAATGTGGTGGGAGGGAAATGGAAAGGAATGAGTCATCTCTTTATGTGCTAAAGTTTTTAACTTTTAGGGGGAACAAACTTGAATTATTGAAAATAAGTGCCTTATAAAGTATCTTCAGCAAGTAAAACCTCATAGTTAATGAAACACATGAAGAAATAGTTGGCTATTTGAAACTCGGGCTATTTTTTTCCCTCTCCATTGCCATTTTATTTGCTTTTCTCAGTAGAAAAGAGAAAATATTTTTGATTGAAAGAAGCATGAATTTCTCAACTAAGAGACATATCTCTTTCAAAGCATCCACTTCTTTATTAAATTTACCTTGGGACATATGCTAGTGATGGAAGGTAGTGTCATAATGTGCACTAATCTTCCGGGGAGCTTCTTTAACTCACTAGGCTATGAAGGTCAATCATAAATTCTTATGGTGGTAATCCAGAAACTGCTAATCACTGCATTCTTGCATGTTAAAAATGTGCAGGGTCAGCAAAAAACTATTAATGACAAGTGCGAGGAAGATGGAAATCACACTTGGCCTGCACAAGGGAATCTTTACATGCAGACTCTGGTTTTCAAGCTTAAAAGTTGTCAGGAAGTGCCATTGCCATGTCTTCCAAATGATGCACTGATTAGAAAAGGTCAGTATGTCTTTTGGGAAGTTGACAGTAGTGATATAGTAACTATGCAAAGCTTACAGTCTCTGGAGCAGTATTTGTGTCTAATCTATACAGTCAGAGGAAATATACCTGCCAAGAATGCCATATTCATCATCTTGAGTAGTTTTATCAGCACTGCCTGATGTCACACTCAAAAGAAAGATCACCAAAAATTTGCTTGGCCATTCAATCATAGATCCTTTGTGAAATGTGCTTGGAGCAAACTATGTGCCTAGTGCTTAGATAATAAAGGTGAAAAAGTAAGACTATTCAGGTTTTTATTGTGGTAAAAATGTAAGAGTTACAAGAAAGGAGGAAATAGAATGCAATGTGTTTAATTGCTATATTACATGGAAATCCAGATTGTTGGTGGAAGAATAAGTTGAAAGGAGAATTATTGCAGGGAGAAACTTCAAATAATATATCTTCCATAGCCTAAGAATAAAGGAATTACAGAATGTAAAAATTAAAAAAAATAATTAGTTGAATAAGAAAACACACATGTGACCATATTTACCTTTTCAAATTTTAGATACAATTCTAGAAGTAAAATCTTGTTATTCACAATCTGATTTGTTATTGAAGCAAAGACTTATTTGTTACTTTGCTGATCAAAAGAATATTATATGCCTCCCATAGATGAGTCCCTTTTCTAGAATCTGACAATAACACCAAAATTCTTGTGAAATAACATGTTCTAAGGCCAATCTTTTTCTAGTAAGTATGGCAATAAATATCTAGAGCTTTTTCTTATCATAGAAAGTAGGCTAGTGCTAACATTAAACATCCAGCAATGAAAGCCTGTCACTCCTGCCCAAAATACAAAAATGACTAACAATGTTTATAGAATGAAGGGTAGAAGCACTTTGAAAACAAAAATCAAAACACAGAAAAAATGAAATCAACACAGAAAGAATTTCCTATTTGGGCAGTTCCCTCCTGAAGGTACTCTCTGATCAAAACTGGGTTCAGGCGAGCTGAACCACGGAAAGAAGTGCTGTAATCTTTCTGGCCTAAGAATAAAAGAAAGCCTTAAAAGTCCTAATCAGCTGGAAGGGAGAAAAAGCCTACCAATTCTGATTTCTCTCTATTGACTCTAGTCAACTACTGAGTAACCTGGGGGGCTTTAGATAAGTTGAAAAACTCACTCAGAATCAATCTTCCTTCCACTATGGAAAGATGAGTTGGAGTGTGTGTGTGTGTGTGTGTGTGTGTGTGTGTGTGTGTGTGTGTGTGTTTGTGTGTTGGTCATGGGGCTTGAACTCATTTTGGTGAGCTTTTTTGCTCAAGGCTAAAGCTGTACCACTTTGAGCCACAGAACCACTTCTGGTTTTTTGGTGATTACAGATAAGGGTCTCATGGACTTTTCCACCTTTGTTGGCTTCAAACAGATCCTCAGATTTCAACTTCCTGAGTAGCTAGGATTATAGACATAAGCTTGTTGGACTTTAACTTCTGTGTAAATAAGATTGCTACTTATGGAAATGACCCAAAAGTAATACTTTGAAAATCAATATACAAAAATGAAATCTCCCAATAAAATATTAACCCTATCTAGAATAGAATGTGAGAGCATTTTGAGTATCAAGACACTGGTAAATCTGACCCATTTTCTGGATAACTGAGAGGCAAATGTAGAGATGAATCATATTTAGGTGAAGTGTTTAGGAAGAAAAAATTCCTATGTTCAGTGAATTACAGGAGACTGGACTGCAGTTAAACAAATGTTTTAAATCTCAGAAAAGGACTAAAATTTGTTTTTAAAATTTTAGAATAACTAAAAAATAATCTGAAATAAAATGTTTTCTATATGAGGTCAATAAATGGGGCAATGTCTTTGAAGATGCATTAGTAGAACTCATTTAAAAGAAAGAAAGAATTCCAAAAGAAAAGAAGATAATAAATCATAGAAAAAAAGGTGAAGCAACGATGATTCCATGGTCAATTAGGTAAAACACAGATCAATAACTTTAAGCAATTCAATAAACCTCAGATGGTTTCATACAAAAAGAACTATTTTCCTGGCACAAGAAAATACCATCAGCTTAAAACAGAGATAAATAAAAAATCTGGAGCTGAGCAGAACTGCTCACACTAGCAATCTTGGCTAGTCAGGAGGCTCAGATCTGGAAGTTTGCAGCTAAAGGACAAAACAGGCAAAAAATAATCACAAGATTTTACCTCAAGAAAAAATATCTGAGTCTACTGGTCAGCATCTGTCATCCTAGTTACCAAGGAAGTTTGAAGTAGACAGCTGTCCTGAAAAGTTTTTTCTTTTTTTTCCCTCAAAACACAAAATCCTATCTCAAAAAAACGTGAAGAATAGGTTTGAATTGGACATACGACTTAAGTGACAAAACAAGTACAAGGCCTGCCATGCAAACTTCAATACATATGAAGAATAATTAAAACAGTAATTTATATACACTCATGTAATTTTAGAAATAGAACCAGACATCAGTATCCTAATAATGCTTTGATGGGAAATATATAGTTGATATGAATACTTAGTGATATATTGAATACTTTCTACTTTCAAATTATAGGAGAATATCTTTTACAACTACTATTTAATTTTGTAGTATTGGCTGCAAAGAAAAAGTACATAAATAGAAAAAAGCAAATGCATAGTTTAAGATAGCATAATATTTTAAGTAGGATATTGTACAGAATCCCAAGACAAATATTATAATTAGAAATCAAACTTAATATGTAAAAAGTGTCTATATACATATATGTACATAAATATTATCATAGAAAATAGATGGATGGAAATTATGCAATTCTACTTGAATAATCATATATTTAATAATTATTATATCAAGTATAAAATAATTATAATTGAAAATTAAAATTAAAACATTCTTCAGAAAATTTTTAGATAAATATATATTATAATACAAAAATACACTTTGTTAGTAGACAGGCAAACATTATGTCACTAGGTCAGTAAATATTCTCAAATTAATCTTCAAATCAAAGCAATTTCAAACAAAATATTCATGCTCATTTTGGAGGTTAGGACAAATAGCTCTTAGGATTTATGCATAAAATCAACAATTGAGAATACCAAAGAATTTGCAAGAGACCAGTACAATAAACTAAAAAAACATATACTTTGTTAATTCAAAAGTTGCTCTGCCTGTTTGTTCCAGTAACATAGTGCTTGTATGAGGATGGGCAAATTGAGTAGTAGAAATAATGTAGTCCAGACACAGTTTATTCAGGTATTGTCAAGTGCCTCTTCTTTTTTTCTTAGAGGAAAATATTAACTCAATATAGAGGTAAAAGAAAGATCTATACAAATGGTACTAAAAAAAAAAACAGGATAGTCAAAAGATAAAATGAAGCAGACATCTCCCGCAGTTCTTCACATCATATATAAAATAGAATGAAAATGGATTATGTCTCTAAAATTAAGATGAAAAGAAACTTACTGGACTTTCGGAAAGAAAATATAATAGAATTGTCAGAAGCAAGGTTTCTTAGATTAGACCTAAAAGTATAAGCTACAAAAGAAAATTTAGGGTAGGTCTTATATTACAAGGTTTAAATGGTCTTTCAAGACCTATTAAGAAAAGGCAAATTAGTATGAGGGAAAATGTTTTCAATAAATAAAGTTCATGAAGGGCCCAGTTTTAGAATGTATGAAAAACCAGCCCAATTATCAGAGATGTATGCTCCAATAAAAGGGACAAACCTAAGCAGACATTTTTCTAAAGAAAGTCTAGGTTCACAAGACCTATGTGTGACACAGTATCAAATTATCAGATGTGAATTAAAACTACAACAAATAACTGAAATTCCATGAGAGTCATTCAAACTATCAAGCTAGAAATTCTTAGCCTTAGTATTTTAATTTGCATAACCACTTAAGTACTGAGTAGTAAAACTCTATTTGTACTTTTGTACTGCTAAGAATCTTGGAAGAGTCTTTAAACATTAAACTTTTAGCTAACATACATCTAACGTACTTAGCCAAGAAATTACAAAGAAAACATTAATCTAGTTGAAACAAATGCAAACATAAAGAGGTGGTTGCAAGATATTAATTTCTCACTGCATAGATCAAAGCACTGTTTAAGACATTAAACAGAGTGACCAGTAATGTGACTCTGTGTGTGTGTGTGTGTGTGTGTGTGTGCGTGTGTGTGTGTATGTTTTGAACTCAGACCCTGAGAACAGTCCCTGAGCTTTTCCACTTAAGGCCAGTGCTCTACCACTTTCAGCCACAGCAAAACTCATTTTCTGGTGCTTAGTGGAGATAAGAGTCTTGCTAACTTTCATGTCTGGGCTGGCTTCAAACTGCAATCTTTAGATCTCAGCTTTTTAAGTACCTAGAATTACAGTTGTGAGACACTGGTGCCCAGAGAAGTATTTTGTCAATATTAAACCAATAAATATCCAGTCTCAGAAGAAGGAAGTCAGAGGGAAGGTTACAACACAGTTCTGAAACCAAACCAAAGTTTCTCGTAACTGAAAAGCAAAACCTGGAAAGCACAGATGCAAACTGACAGAAAATCTGATAAGAGACTATCTATGCACAATCCTTCTCTGAAATACCATACTGCCTCCGCCATTGGACATTTCATAGAATGAGGAGTCTAAATGGGTTTTTAGCTTCTGAAATTGAGAAGGAGAAAATATACAAAATAAACAGAGCATATAAATAAACTTATACTGATGTCTGAATTCCTGTGATGATCTGTCCTAATTTTGGGAATCCCTTCCTAATACAGTCTATCTTTCTGTAGTAGTGAGGTATTGATGTTAGCCTGCTACAAGAACTCTAATGTTTTTTAAATGGAAATTAAATTGGATGGTATAAGGCATTAGATATTGTTTCATTTAATATGCACAAATTTAATGATTAATAGGTAACATGGAAAATTTGATGAATTGATAAGAAATACTATGCTTGTAGAATTTTTATTATAACCTGGAAAATGATTTTAGAAAAAGACTTATAAAGAAATGTAGTAAAAAATAGAAGAAGGGCTGGGAGTTTGGCCTAGTGGTTAAAGTGCTTGCCTAGCATGCACGAAGACCCGGGTTCGATTCCTTGGTACCACATACATACAAAAAAGCCAGAAGTGGTGCTGAGGCTCAAGTGATAGAGCTCTAGCCTTGAGAAAGTCCAAGGACAGTGCTCAGGCCCTGAGCTCAAGCTCAGGACTGGCAAAAAAAAATAGTAAGAAAACTGAAGAAATAGTGAAAACATCATAGGACAGCAAGAATTTTTCTCCTCACTCTTCAGTATCAAATACATATGTGGAGAATATAAAGGTATTTTCTTCATTATGAATCATATAATCCACAGCTCCTAGACATCAGACCTAGGCTAGCAATGGTTCTATACTTGAAATTCATTATGATTAAAATGAAATATAGTGTATGATTTAGAGAATATTATTACCAAACAGAGCATCCAAATATATATTTTATGTGATAAATATGTTTTGTTTAGAAAAATCTCTAACTTGGATTTGTAACTTGGAAAGTGAAAACTAATAACAGGCTTCAACTCTGCTTGAGGGATTCAAATCCCTTAAGATAAAACTAAGTTATGGTCTGTTATCTCTGTGTATAACTTCACTATTTGTTATAGCACAAAGAAATATCAGAACTTAGAGTAGAATTCCTATTGCAAACAGTAGAATGAATGAACCGTTGCTGAATGAGGCATCTCTAGGTTAGGAAAGTAAATAGCTTTGAACAGAATTGAGTCAACTTGAATAGCACCAATATTTCTTGCCCTAATGGATTTCAGTATCATTGGTCTCAAATTTAGGATGTGGCTTCTAATGACCTCATTTTACAATTTTATTATGAATAATCTGAACATCTGATAGCTGAGAATCAAAGACTAGGATTTGATATTCAAAATGTAAAAACTATATTTCAATCATGCTGAAACTTGAATTGATATTTGTTCAAATCAAATACCTATTACTAAAAGTGAGGACTTCATAGTCTTTGGATTTAGAAGAGTTTTATTTCCACAATAATTCCATTCTTGCTTTCATGAAAGGAACCATGATATTATCCAAGTGGGAAGAATGGCACTACATGAAATATTTTTGTGTCCTAGATTTCTCAACATTTTTACCTAGTGGTTTGATATACTATTGAATGTGAAAGTTTAAAAAAAAGAAGAAAAGCACTATGCTCTTTGATATTGCCAGTAAAATTCACAATGGAGGGAGTAGTTAAGTTGCTTTCAAGTGTTTAAAGAACACATCTTTATATAGAAAACTATCAGGACATTCACATGTACAAAACTAAGGAGAAAGCCAGAGAAATGAAGGAAAATATTGTTATAGAAAGTAACAATATTGACAAATACATGGTTCTACAAAAATCTATAAAAATCTTTTATGAGCCATATAATGAATGATTGTTGTTCTTAAGGTACCATGTTATCTCTCATCTCTTTTGCTGTCCCTTGGTTATCTCATATTGTTACAGTATCTCACTTTGTTACCTGATATATCGGATATATTTGTATTTGGTTATTTGAAATTGGATAGGGAACGGGGGAAAACAAGATGAGGGGTGGGGGTAGGGGGAGGGAAATGGGGACCAAGACATGTGAAAGGGTATCAATGTATGGGAATTAATGCACCATCTATCTGGCAAATATCATGTAACCCTTCTATTAATTACAATAAAAAGTATATGAAAAAATCTTTTATGAGTTTGGATTTCATATTGAGATACATACAATTATTGTTAAATATAAATTGTCTATTTGAGATTCTTTTAATTGAATCTTAATTATTGTACAGAGAGAAAACTTTATCTTTGAAAGGTGAAGTAACAGTCTTGAAAATGTCAGGCTGCTGGAGTGTCGTTTAATATATTTGCGAAATGATTAATTCTTCACAAATTTATGCTTCAAATTCAGACAGATTTTATCACAGTGTTTAAATTCAAAGACCAGGAGAATGAATCAAAATGCCATTGTGCCCATGAATTAGTGAGAGGTGGCATGATGTGTCAGCATTAAATTTGTGACTAGTGGTAAGGGGATGATCTATGTGAGGATCAATATTGCTATTAGAGTTGATGCTACACATATTTGTCCTCATAGATGTTAACTATTTGTAGATTACTTTCATGTGATTACAGTGACAGATCATGAATATCTGTAGGCAAGGCTATTATTTTTAAATTAAGTTATGATACCATTATATGTTAAAACTAATATCACTTGGCTAAATCAGTTAAAATAGAATTTATTTTCTAACAATGCATATCTCTATTTTATAATGGAGCAAGTTATTTACTACTCATAGATACCGCTGATGTACAAAGTTATAAAATCAGTCACTGTCAAATGAGAAAAAAAGAAAGGATCATACTTTTATAGGCATATGTTGCTGTACACTTAGATAGAAACAGTCTATATGAAAATATGAATATATATTCTTTAATATATACTCATACATTTCCATATTATAAAAAGTAGATGATTTTATTAGATACTAAGTTGTACTAGGTTAAATGCTATTTGGAAAATGAGAAAAGAAAAAAATACATTAAGGACATTTAATTTATTCTATCCTAATAAATATTCTGCATATTTGAAACATGCTCATAAAATTATTTTAAAATAGTAAAGGATAAAACCAATTTAAAGTTTATTATCATGATTAAAACAAAAAAACGCATTTGTTTCACTCAGGTAAACATCTATCTTGACAGAATTAAAAAAGGTGACATGCAAGGAATATGAGAAAACATCCAGTCTGACACTAAATATTTCCTAACATATAAATAAATTCATAAATGAATACATGTAACAACTTTTAAATGAAAGATTTTATGCTTCCCCTGGACAATGATTATCACATACATGAAAGGAAGTCATTTTGTACAGTTTTATTTTTTATTTCTTTAATTTCTTTAGAAGATGATCTGTAAATTCTGATTGACATGATTCTAGGCATCCTGGTTTGTACCGATAGGATCACTTTGAAGTAACTCTAAGTATGTTTTTCTTCCAGTCTATCATGAAGATCAAAGCTAGACTCTGGTTTCCTGACTGATCTTAGTTCTATGTAAACCAGATAATTTTGGCTTGCACGAAGTCATTTTTATCCAAAACAATTGATATAATCACTCAGTTTTGTTCTTTTGCAGGGCCATGATTCTATTAGCCATCTCTGCTCTAAATGGAGACCTGGACCTATCAGTCTCTTTTATTCCATTTTATGGTGATTCAGGGCTGGTTCTCAACCACTGGGACATCAATAAAAGAATATTGTGTTTTATAATGAGTGATTATTGTCCTTAATGTACTATGTTATCTCTCATCTCTTTTGTTGTCCCTTGGTCATCTCATACTGTTACATTATTTTACCTTGGTATCTGATATATTGCATATATGTGTATTTGGTTATTTGAAATTGGATAGGGAAGGGGGGAAAACAAGAAGAGGGGTGGGGTTGGGGAGAGGGAAATGGGGACCAAGACATGAGAAAGGGTATCAATGTATGTGAAGTAATGGACCTTCTATCTAGTGAATATAATGTAACCCTTCTATTAATTACAATAAAAAATATATGGAAAAAAGAACATTGTGGATACCACATAATAAACACACTGGATGGTTAACAATAAAATACGCTGAGGGAACAGGAGTTTAGCCTGGTGATAGAGTGCTTGCCTAGCATGCACGAAGACCTGGGCTTCAATTCCTGGATACCACATACATAGCAAAAGTCAGAAAGGGTGTTGTTGCTCAATGGGTAGAACTGGAGCCTTGAGAAACCCTAAGGACAGTGCTCAGGTCCTGAGTTCAAGCCCCAGGACGTGCAAAAAAATACACTGGGAAATGATAAATTATATAGGTCTCTTGGCATTCACACACAGTGAGACTAAAGGAGGAAGGATATTCATAGGAGAGGAACAGAAAGGTGAGATATCTACACAATATCTAATCATATAAAATGATATTTACAAAAAGGAACTCTAGGAAATGGAAATGAAAGACCTTAATTATTCATTGCTTTTGCTTTCCTTCAGTCTTGTGGGTTTATCTGTGTTTGGGAGAAATGTAGGTCGAAGTGTGAACAAATAGATAGCAGTGATGCTCATTAAGCGCTTCGTTTAAAATGAACTCTACAACTTGTGGGTTGGGCCCAGAGAGGAAAACTAGGAGAGAGCCAGGGAAGGGGAGACATTGTTCAAGAAGAAATGTTTATGTGATGTATATACTTTATGTGATGTATATACTTTATCTGACTTATATAACTTTAATGACTCTGCACATTACCTTTCCAATAACAATTTTAAATGCAAAAATATCATAAGATATTTAAATTTCAATTGTAATGACAAGAAATCTATGCACAAGATGACATGCACAGAGACAAGAGGGAAGAGGTACCAAGGGGTTTAAAACTGTAGGGAAATTAATTTCCTCAAAAGTAAACAAGAGACAAATTTTGAGGTCCTACAGGTGTGTATTTTCAGAAAATTCCATACTTTTTGAAAATTTAATGATTTCCTGCAAGGGTTATAAGGAAACTTAGGGGTTGAATATTATTATTACCAGTGAAAATATAGTTATCCCTACAATATTACATTAAGACTGGGCACATGCACTTACATGCATTTATTTGCCCTCTTTCTCTTATTTTGTATGAAAGGATTTTTAACTAGTCCTTTGGATATAAGAACTCTTGGTCTTCAGATAATATGTTAAAGATGACTTCAGATATGCTGCTCTTCTAAAATGTTCAGTACCCTAGGAAGCACACTGATGTCAGTCTTCTTCAGTATCTGAGTTACAAGAAAGAAATTACATTCTTTTGTTAGCTTGATCACTTAATGCATTGTCATGCTAATGACTGAAAGTAGCTTTTATGCTTCTCCCTGAAGTTGTTTTTTTTTAATCGCATAACCAGTAACTATTTCTTCAACTTATTTATATTTAAAACAATGATTTGAAAGTAATCAGGCATTTTAAACCCTAAGAACTTCTAAACAACTTCAGACAAATTTAAAGCACCCTAGAGAACTACAGTTAAATTCAATTTTAGACAGAAAAGTATTTTAATTAAAAAAAAGTCTGACTGCTAACTAAAATTAAAGGAATTCAGTTTGAATAATAAAAATGATGAGTGGAAAATTCCTATAATTCAATATTTAAAAGTCCAGCGAATCTTGCTTAAATAATTCTGCAAAATAATCACTGAGAGAGCTTAACACAGGACAATTCATAAGCCACACCTAAATGAAAAATAAATTGGTGAGACCTGTAATTAATATTTTTCCAAATCTATTCAGATGCAATAATGTGCAGAAAAGTACTTAAATTACTGATTTAAATAATTGCTCAATATGAAATAAGTAAATTTCTAAGTTCTATTCTAGGAACTTTTTTTTTTTTTGCCGGTCGGGCTTGAGCTCAAGGCTTGAGCACTGTCCTTGGACTTTCTCAAGGCTAGCACACTATCACTTGAGCCTCAGCACCAATTCTGGCTTTTTGCTATGTATGTGGGGTACCGAAGAATCGAACCCAGGTCTTCGTGCATGCTAGGCAAGCACTCTACCACTTGGCCAAACTCCCAGCCCTGTTCTAGTAACTTTTAAAAGGTGCATACTAGTTCTTGGTCCTATAATCCCCCAAAATGTACACATCTAAATCCTAATATAAACTCCAATGAGGTAGTCAAAGACAAGTAACTTCTTCCTCTTTCTCTTCTCCTTCTCCTATCTTCTTTTCACAAACACACACACACACACACACACACACACACACACACACACACACACAGGAACCAGCTGTAAATAATTGTAATCATGACTAACTTTTCTATTTCTCCCTGGCCATGTTCTCATCTGATAAATAGATAGAAACAGCATAAGAATTCATTGACTTTGAAAACAATGGGTATTAGCTAACATTGTCATGCTGTTTTACTGTATCCTGTTTTAAAAAATTTCATATGCTTGTAGACTTAATAAAATTTTCCATTTATTACTTTCATTTTCAGGAAACAGTCACATTAAAGAGTGAAGGACATGAAATGATCAAACCCAAAAATAAGCATAGCAATATTCAGGACATCTACTACTGTTTCTCTCTGGCTTAATTTGTGCTGAATAAAAAAGTTTGCATTCCAGAGGACCTATGGGGAGATGGCTTGTGTTTCCAATTTTACACTCTTTGTTAAGGAAGAAGACTGTTTAAGAGAACATCATAGCAATATGTTGGTGATTCATGCCATCTTTTTGTTGTTTTTGTAAGATAGTCCTAATTCTACTAAAAATAAATCAATTTTAATTGTTCATTGAATATCAGGTTTGCTCATATTCTCCATTCGAGACAGTACTATTTCCAGATCACATTGCTAGTAAACTATAATCAGATTGAATTGGAATTAAATATCATGACTCCCATTTGCATGTGATTCCTGAAATAGCAGGGCGCGTATGTGTTCCTTTTTAAATGCTTTAATCCTGACTTTTAGTGTTCTAGTTCTCCCTGCCTCATCTATGTCTCTCCCTACCCCCCACTCCTCCCTACTCTTCCTCACTCTTTCAAACCTCTGAAGAATACATACAAATTTTAAATCAACTTAACATTTCAAGATGTAAGAAACACCTTGAAACTAACACAGGCCAAGTGAATCATGTTGATTTCCAGATTAAGATCTGCGG
This sequence comes from Megascapheus bottae, assembly GCF_031878675.1. Lineage (NCBI taxonomy): Eukaryota > Metazoa > Chordata > Mammalia > Rodentia > Geomyidae > Megascapheus > Megascapheus bottae. Next base: position 41,837,904 of record NC_143511.1, read on the forward strand.
AGGCAGAAATGCTCATAAGTATGATATAAATACACAAAAGGTTGAGCTGAAAGATGATTTACCTATAGGCCAATTTAATTTAAAATTTCTCTATGACTTCAGTGCTCCCTGGAACTGAATATGCTTTGTTATATAATTTTGTTAAAGAATTTAAGATTCTATAACAAATACTGAGTTCATAATGAATTTGTATAAGATGTGACATATTTACGGACCAGAGGCAGAGCTGTGATAACCCAAAATCAACACACATGGAAAGCGACAGTCTCTACTTTTAGCCTTCCATTATTTGCATGGCTTCTTATTCTCAAAACTAGCTCACAATTCAGATGTATTTGACCTCACTTTCAGAAAAGAGTGGCCTATATTTTAAAGGGATTAAGTGCTTGGCCCAAGATCACAAAAAGAGTAAGTAATTGAGATGGACTTTGATTTCTTTTTTCCTGTGGAGACTCTAACCTAGTATTAAATTGTGACATGCTGCTCTTCTTAAGAGATTCAAAAGTTAACTTTTTTTGCCTACACGTAATAAGTTAAAATGGAAGGTACCAGTAAACTGGATGAATAACCGCACTATGGTTAAAAAAGAGGAGCATATATACAATTTTAAATCACTGCTGTGTAATATAGTGAAATAGCAGCAAATTATTAGAACAGGAATTCCATTGTACTTGTCTAATTATAAAGGGTTCTAAACCTTCTCATGCTTGTTTCTTTTTTTATTTAAAGAAAAAAAAATATATATATATATCTTTCTTTTTTCATGTATTTTTATTGTAAATAATAGAAGGGTTACATGATATTTTGCCAGATGGATGGTGCATTAATTCCCATACATTGATACCCTTTCACATGTCTTGGTACCCATTTCCCTCCCTCCCACCCCCACCCCTCATCTTGTTTTTCCCCCTTCCCTATCCAATTTCAGATAACCAAATACAAATATATCCAATATATCAGGTAACAAAGTGAGATACAGTAACAATAAGAGATAACCAAGGGACAGCAAAGGAGATGAGAGATAACATGGTACCTTAAGAACAACAATCATTCATTATATGGCTTATGTTTCTATATCCTAGAGATCCTTTCATTTAGCGTCATACTATATGGGGCCTTTTGTATCAAGGTTTTGCTCTACTGCAAATCTCTGTTAGGAGAGCCCAAGGTTTCTACTGATTATGAAAATGAGGGAAACCATTGAGCCTAAGTTCCTTTGAGTCTGGCTTACTTCACTTAATATGATTTTTTCTAAGTCTTTCCATTTCCTAAAAAATGGAGCAATGTCATTCTTTCTGACAGCAGCACTTAGAATTCCATTGTGTACAAATACCACATCTTGTTGATCCCACTCATCAACTGAGGGACATCTAGGTCGGTTCCATAGCTTTGCTAAGGTAAATAGTGCTGCAATGAACATTGTTGTGCTGGTGGATTAGTACGTCCATGTAGAGCTTTTGTATGGCAAAAGACATAGCTAGTAAACTAATTAGGAAGCCTACAGAGTGGGAGAAGATCTTCACCAACCATACAACAGACAAAGGCCTCATATCTAAAATATATCAACAGCTCAAAAAATTGAATCACTCCAAAACTAATCTCCAAAGAAATAACCATCCCATTAAAAAATTTGCCAAAGACTTAAAGACAGTCTTCTCTGAAGAAGAAACAAAAATGGCCTATAGACACATGAAGCAATGCTCAACATCTCTGGTCATAAAAGAAATGAAAATCAAAACAACTCTAAGATTCCACCTCACTCCAGTTAGAATGGCCAGGATCAAGAAAACTAATAACAACAGATATTGGAGGGGATGTGGCCAGGAGGGATCACTACTACACTGTTGGTGGGAGTGCAAACTCGTTCAACCACTATGGAAAGCAGTATGCCAGTTCCTTAAAAGACTAAACATAGAGCTCCCCTATGACCCAGCAATTCCACTACTTGGCATTCACCCAAGTAGTTTCTTGAAGATGCTTCTCTGTGTATATAAAATTCAGATTATGCTAAAAAAGGAAATTGAAAATATTAGTTCACTCATAATGAAAAGATAAAACTTCTACTACATGTTCTAGGCACACTTGAGGTATTCTGTAAATTTTATACAAAGTCTGTGAAATTAAATTGTGATTAAATTCCTGTTATATACAAGGCAAGAATGTTCAAATAAGACATGAACGTTGTAAATGTATCTGTATGCTTTGGGATTCAGTTTAGTGTTCCCTATCCTATTTCAAATAATCAAATAAACTTATATACAATATATCAGATAACAAGGTAAAAAACTGTAACAATATGAGATAGCCAAAGGACAGCCAAAGAGATCAGAGATAACATAGTATATTAAGGGCAACAATCACTCATTATATGGCTTTTGTTTCTATATCCCAGAGGTCCTTTCATTTAGTATCACTCTATATGGCCTTATGTATCTAGGTTTTGTTCTTTTATAAATCTTTGCTAGGGGGCCGGGAGTTTGGCCTATTGATTAAAGTGCTTGCCTAGCATGCACGAAGACCCAGGTTCGATTCCTTGGTACCACATACATAGAAAAAAGCCAGAAGTGGTGCTGAGGCTCAAGTGGTAGAGCTCTAGCCTTGAGAAAGTCCAAGGACAGTGCTCAGGCCCTGAGCTCAAGCCCAGGACTGGCAAAAAAAAAATCTCTGCTAGGAGAGCCCAAGGTTTCTACTGATTATGACAAATGAGGGAAACCATTGAGCCTAAGTTCCTTTGAGTCTGGCTTACTTCACTTAATATGATCTTTCCAAGTCTTTCCATTTCCCAACAAATGGGGCAATGTCATTCTTTCTGACAACAGCATAGAATTCCATTGTGTATAAAAACCACATCTTTTTGATCCACTCATCAACTGAGGGACATCTAGGTTGGTTCCATAACTTTGCTATGGTAAATAGTGCTGTAATCAACATTGTTGTGGTAGTGGATTTAGTATGTCCTTGTTTCTGGATGATTGGGTAAATGCCAAGTAGTGGAATTGCTGGGTCATAAGAGAGTTCCATGTTTGATCTCTTGAGGAGCTGCCATACTGCTTTCCATAGTGGTTGAATGAGTTTGCACTCCCACCAACAGTGTAGCAGTGATCCCTCCTAGCTACACCCCCTCCAGCCTCTGTTATTAACAGATTTCTTGATCATGGCCATTCTAACTGGCATGAGGTGGAATCTCAAAGTTGTTTTGAGTTGCATTTCTTTTATGGCCAGAGATGTCGAGCATTTCTTCACGTCCATAGGCCATTCTTATTTCTTCTTCAGAGAAGACTCTCTTTAAGTCTTTGGCCCATCTTTTAATGGGGTGGCTGATTTTTGGGAGATTAGTTTTGGAGTGATTCAATTTTTTTCTTTTCTAAAAGATGGTAATGTATTAAAGAAATCAAGAATTCATGTAGTTTATCAGTTTATTTCATAGTTATTCATTGTTTCTTGAATCATTTTTGTCCATACTTTCCCTGCTTCACAGAATGCTTTCACTGCCAACTTCCCTTAAAGTAGGGAATTGCTTTGACTGTACTATTTGAACAAAATTGTAAATTTGATGTATTATTTGTTGAGTAGCATGGTAGGCGTTCATTGAAAGACTATGTTTAAAAGCATATTTGAGATTTTTCAAATGTAAATATCCCTTTTCAATCCTTACTAAGGGAAAAATATAGTTCCCAGACCTATATGTGTATTGAATTTTGTGTATTCAATTAAAAATATTCATGTGTATGAACTAAGCTGAAGGAACAAGATTTGCTTTGGTTCAGATTTATTTCCTGAATGAGTCATGTCCTATGGATTCGGAAGAGAATTAGTACATAGGAAAAAGAAGCACTGGAAACATTCCAATTTATTCTTCTCTTTGGAGGCTTAGAGAAAAAATGATGACAACAGTAAACTGGTAAAGAGCAGTCTTATTTTCCTTAAGTTTATATATAAGGCAATGATTATAAACTGTGGTTTCAGACCTTCTGCACAAGAGTACTGATTGTGTCATTTATAAGGTATGTGGTATATGATGATTCACTTTACCCACTGAAAGAGCTGAAATTTTCATGATGCTGAAATCTTAAATTTGTTGAAAGCTAATTTATAGACATAGGGATTAGCAGAGCTTCTTGCCTATATTGAGTGCCTTATGGATTTGTCCATCTTTTTATAAGTTATCTCAACATATTTTGGAATAGTAAAACATTTTTAACTCTTTGTGATAGGAGAAAATATTTGTAGTTTAGGCAGGATCCTATTTGTAGCTGTGAGAAATGCCACTTCCTCCACTAGCATTTCAATGCCACTGCTCTCTTTGTTTACTGTTGAATCTAATCTGTGTCTAACCTCTGGGTTAAATTAGTGCTTGAAAAGTAGTGTGCTTTCTGTGATACTTGTTGAAGGAATGAAACATTGGTTACTTTTCAGTTTCTCTTCATTCCATCAAGACCCACTACAGTGCTCTGGTAGACAAAAAGTTTATTTCTAATATTCATCTTGGAAACACTCTCCTGCATGTTAACATTAACTAAAAATATTTCCTTTCTTCTCTAATCTCATTCCTCATTCTCACACTCCATTTATACCTTGAACTTCTGGAAAATCCAAACAATTTCTTTGATTTCCTACTTAGGATTTTCCATTGTGGGCAACCCGTAATAAAGTCACAGAATTGCCTTTCTACTAGCTTCTGTCCAGGTTCTCAACCTGTGAAATATAGAAAACAATTACAAAAGTAGATATTGATTGGGTTCTGGTTGATATGAAATACTGGCATATCAATTTATTTAGTCTTCTTATCTTTCAAAGCTACAAATAAGAAAAACCAGACTTAAAATTGCTATTTAGAAATTCACAATCTACAAGGACAAAATAGACTTTTCATCAAACAAATATTAAGGCAAATGTTTCTAAGACACATCCCCTACTATACAACCAGTATTAAGTATTAGAATCAGATAAACTAACCATCTCACACATAGGTAATAAAGAATGATTATTAATTAGCTACCACTTTAAAGGCCTTTATTTTGAAAAACGTTTCTTTGAACAAAATTTATTAAATGGAATGAACAAAAGCTAAAAGAGAATTTTATTAGATGCAGCAGGTAAAGGTAATAGACAAGTTGAGTTGTGATTAGATACATTCATTGAACAATATTTATTTTTATTTTATTTAGTTTGGTCAGCTGTGGAGCTCTAACCAGGGCCTGAGTGCTGTCCTGAGATCTTTGTGCTCAAGGATAGGTTAGCGATCTACCACTTGGAGCCACAGCACCACTTCCAGTTTTCTAGTGGTTAGAGATACCAGTCTCACAGAATTTTCCTGCCTAGGGTGATTATAATCCAGGATTGGATCGAGGTATAAAGTCAACCCAGACAGAAAATCCAAAGACAATTCATTTCTACCTAACCAGGAAAATGCTGGAATGGAGACCTGGCATAAGTGGTAGATCCCAGCCATGAGCAAGCAATCCAAAGCTCTTAATTCAATTCAAGTACAAAAAAATAAAAAACAAACAAAAAAAGTAACTTTACAACTCCTTATGAGACAGACATTTAATATATGATTATGGAAACAACATATAGTGAGGAACTTACTAAAAATATGAAGGCGAAAACTGTGTATGTCAGGGAAGACATTGAGAAAATCTTCATTATTGTGGTTTCATTTCAATGAGTTTGTCAGAGAAAATACAGAATGGAGAAAATACATTTATCAGGTGGCATGGTTTGTGTAAAGAATTTTAGTAGTGTGTAAGTGTGTGTGTAAATAAAATACTAGTTTTGGACACTGAAAGTGTGACTTTTCATTATTTTACATTATTTTCACCTGTCTATTAAATATTCTTAGAAATTTCTTCTCAACCATGAAAATAATTCTTAACTTTCTGGATGTATTTAACCCAGAGGCTGTAGTTTTCCAATTCAGATTTAGTTAAAAATCAAGAATAATAATAACAATAATCAGCAGTGGTGATTTCAAGATGTCAATAACAAAAATTGTTCTTGGTAAGTAAGAGGTGGAAACATTTAATCCCAGGAACAGGGAATAAAACAAGAAATATCAGATTGATATTTCCTGTGTAAATGTGTGTTCTTCCACTTGAAGTAAGACAGGCAGATGATTAATCCATTGAGCACTCTTACTCAGCATATGTCTGGCTCAACTCTTCTCTGTAAATTGAAACTGAATGAGGGAGTGAATGACTGGCACATGGTAGGTCTGCTATGCTTTTAGACAGAAACTCAAAAAGCATCTTAGTCCTGCAGTCAGCAGTGCCACCTACAATGGAGTAAAGAGCACTTGGAAAAGGACAGGCTTTGGGAATATGGTTTCCCTTCTGCCTCTTATGTCCTCAAGAGTTGTCTCGGCTGGGCACATATGATATGAAATGGATTCATGACCTAAGAGAAAGCACTCAGTCAAAAATATAAGAACTATTTGTGTAAGAACAAGCACAACCCCATAACTTCAATGACAACAGTCTCTATACTTCTGGCCCCTTCTTGTGTTGAAATGGTAGAACTGATCACCACACAATCTCCTTACCTCTCTTAATTTTGATCATTAAGGATTTACCTGGCTTATTTCATGGATCTGATTAGGAGCTATTGACTCATAATCGTGTCTCTTTGGGTGTTCCCAGCAAATTTTCAAATGAAGCTAGCTCATCTATAGATGGTAATACAGAGCCACATAACAAAGCCAGGGAAAGAAGAAGAGATCTTTAGAAACATTAGAGAAATAAAAATTGGGAGAAGGAGAAAAAAATCAAAGTTATCTATTGGGTTAATATGAAACATTCTTAATATGATTGCAGATAGTTACTCATAGAAGAATTTGTAGATATATGTATATTCCAGGCTTAATATACAAGTATATATAATACAATATTTACAATATACATGCTGTAACATACATATAAATTATGTAAGTCTTGCTCTGTCAAATGAGAAAGCAAAAATAAATGAGCTCTCTTCCCAGTTAAGATGCAGACTTAGAAATTATATCTTGAGTACAAATAATGTTCCTCAGTAGATGGAATCAAGGATTCTTAGAGAAATGACTAATTTCTAGGGCTGTGGAAGAATACACTTTAAAATGGACACAGAGAATTTTTTCATTAATGCTATACTCTTTATTAGACTTTAATCCACATGAATTAGTAAAACATTCTATTTATTTACTTTTTATTATATTTTCTTGTAGTTACTTTTTATTATATTTTCTTCTGGTTACAGCTACATTCATCAGGGAGTGGGTACATTACTTCTTGAATCCTCCTTCCCATGTTTTTAGTTGTGACCAAAAGGGAGTATCATCAAACCAAAAGCAAAAGCAAAATCATATTATTAGAGATTCTGCTAGACCTCCTCATCACCACAGTTGGAATAATTACAGCAAAAAAAGAACTCAAGGATTGTAACAGGAAACACAAGGTAAATGTCTGTGAGTCATATGTCTACCTATTACATAAATGATTTAATAAGTTCAAGTGTGTGGGGGGAAAATTTTCACATTAGGAAACATATGTAATTTATCTGGCTCATCAGCCTAAACAAGGGGTTGGGGGAAATTGTCCTTACTCTGTAAATGTGATGCATGCAGAATGAATTGCTTTGGAAGTTTAAAGCAGAGAAATAAGTGGAAAAGACCAATTTTCCACTGGAAAATCTTCAAAACAACACTTCTTTGAGGGATCAAGGTAAATACCATCAATCACAAATCATATTAATAGTGATTACCTTTGTTGTAATGTAAAAAATGTCACATTTTTACTATGATCTTAACAATACCCTTAATACCAGTTGAGTCTGAAGAAAGTAAGTAGATATTAACTAAGACTAAGTTGTCTGGTACTGAATTACTAACCAATAAACTATAGCTTTCTACTTCTATCATTAGGTGGGGACTTTAGGTAAGTCATTTTCATTTGTGTGAAATATTAATTTCCTATGTGAGTGTGAAGATGATCTTGAACCTAGGACAGACAACAATTAGGATTCTTAGGCAGAGAGTTAAAATTAATGTTGAAATAGTTACAGGATAAACTCTGGATTCTCTCAGGAAATTTCCTATCACTAGAATAAGTAGAGTCCCGCCAAAATAATACCCAACAAAAATGTTTCAGGTTTTGACAAGAAACAGATGAAAGTAGCAAGTAAAATATCTAATATAAAGTATCAGAAAAGTTATAATCAAATCCTATCAATATGTGTCTGGGTTTGAGCAGAGAGTGTTTGGAGAAAGGAAATCTTCAGGTGTTGCACTGAAATCTCTGCAAGTCAAAGCACTGTTTAGAGACTCATAGATTAGCATAGTCAAGTATCTGAGGTCCTTTTCCCACATAAGTAAAGAGTGAGGTGTGTTTATTGGCATTGTGATCTCAGAGGTCTCTTCTTTTGCAAAGACTCCAATGTTTCTGGGGACATTGTCACTTCAGAGTCGTTTCAATCCAATAAAACACAGTGTGGTAGGGACTCGCTATGATTTTGGCATCTGTTGGAGATGCATTTTCAGGGACTGAACAGTCATAGAAGTTTTTGTAACAAGTGTTTAAAAGCTGCTTTTGTTGAGAAGCATAGACTCCCTACATGGCCAGGTGAATTAATTAAAAGGATGAGAAAAGCTTGGGGTCCCGGCCTCTGATTGGTATCGATGTATTTTGCCCTGAGCCAGTCTCTTTTGAAGCCATATTGCTGCCATTCTTTCTGCCAGGGAGCACGAAATCATGTGTCAAGCACCAATGACTCCTTTTCTAACAAGTCTACAATCACAAATCTTGAAATAATGGATGGCCAGACAACCTCTAAAGATGAGAACAGGCATGGACCTGGGACTATTCAACTATGTATACCTTGGATCTCTGCCTTTAAATCTCTATCTTACATTTACTCACTGAAAGTTCACTGATGTATACTAGAATTTTGTTTTTTCCATGGAATCAGTGCTACAAAATAAACCTCTTCATCACGTGTTGGGATTTTTTTTTGGCTTGTTTGTTTTTGTTTCTTGGCATAAAGTGTCTAGTGGCTAGACCTGGCATTGGCTATGTGGAACTATTAGAGTTGGGGCTAGGGCTTAAAATTCCGCTTCATTTTGATGTTCATATTCCACTGTGTTAACTACATGGATATATTTGAAGAAGAGTCCAGTTTGGCAACAACTATGGAATAGATCATTTGAATTTGAATAGCCTCCAAACATAGAACATGGTATTTGTTGCATTTTCAAGTAATGAAAAGAGAAAAAAACATGCAAAATAAATATGCTCCAACTAATTAGCTACTGGGATTGATATTACATAGTTTTAAGTAAAATTCCATTATCAGATAAATTAGTGACACTCTTTTAGAATAGTCTTTAGATTTTGTTCTATTGCAAATCTCCGTTAGGAGAGCTCAAGGTTTCTACTGATTATGACTAATGAGGAAGACTATTGGGGCTATGTTCCTTTGAGTCTGGCTTACTTCACTTAATATGATTTTTTTTCTAAGTCTTTCCATTTCCTTACACCTGGGGCGATGTTCTTTCTGACAGGAGCATAGAATTCCATTGTGCATAAATACCACATCTTGTTGAACCATTCATCAACCGAGGGACATCTGGGTTGGTTCCATATCTTTGCTATGGTAAATAGTGCTGCAATGAACATTGTTGTGCTTGTGGATTTAGTATGCCCTTGTTTCTGGACAATTGGGTAAATGCCAAGTAGTGGAATTTCTGGGTCATAGGGGAGTTCCATGTTTAGTCTTTTGAGGAACTGCCATTCTGCTTTCCATAGTGGTTGAATGAGTTTGCACTCCCACCAGCAGTGTAGTAGTGATCCCTCCTGGCCACATCCCCTCCAGCATCTGTTGTTATTAGTTTTCTTGATCCTGGCCATTCTAACTGGAGTGAGGTGCAATCTTAGAGTTGTTTTGATTTGCGTTTCTTTTATGACCAGAGATGTTGAGCATTTTTTCATGTGTCTATAGGCCATTTTTGTTCCTTCTTCAGAGATGACAGAAGAGATGATGTTTAAGTAATTTAGGTAATACACCATTCCTTAAGCTAAGATAATGTAATGTGTTATAGACGTTTTAATTTTGTCAAGAATTTTAGCCAGAGTTATATCTGTGCTTTTGTATCATTTCTTACAAATGAAGAGTATTACAACAAAGAACAATACATCTATATTACTCTTCCAGAGTTTGTCTAGGCTCTAAGCACAGAAATCTTTACAAATACAGTGAAAAAAAATAGTTTGAACAATAAAAAACACCTGTACTTAGTCAATGCAAATCATCTTCACTGTGGCAGAATCTTTCATCTTACAGTATTTATTTACTTGCAGTAGGTTAGAGGAACAAGCAGTGTGAGTTATTTTAATTACAAATGAAAAGAAATTCTGTCAGAAATTCAGTAGCTAAATAGAGTTATGGAAATAATCTTATTCTAAAACTACATCCGTTAATTGAAAGAAATCTTTGTCATATAAAGTTTTACATCTTCTTAAATATTTGGTGACATATATATTCTTAATTATTTTAATTTTCAGCACTAATTACTTGATATTTAAAAGAATAGCTAACATTTAAAACAACATTTCATGCAGTCTTTTTCATTAATTACAAATGATAAAAATCACAACAAACTACCTTTGATATTAATCTTCGTTTTCAAGTGCATACTTTATTTTGTATAACAAATGACTAGATATGAGGAATATTATCAGCATGATAAATGTAAGTAAGCTGTTCACTTTAATAAAAATATAAACATGAAGCATAGTCTGTGTGCCAGCTAGAAACAGTAAGAATTTTTTTTCTTTCTCTTTTGTCAGTCCTGGGGCTTTAACTCAGGGCCAGGACAATGTCTTTGGACAATTTTTGCTTAATGCTTTTGCTCTGCCACTTGAGCCACAGCACCACTTCCAGCTTTTTCTGTTTATGTGGTATGGAGTTGTTGAACCCAAGGCTTCATGCATGCTAGGTGAGCACTCTATCACTGGGCTACACTCCCGGCCTATGTACTAGCGTAACAAAAGAAGGTTCTTTAAGATATCCTATGCTGCTAGTCAACTTTTGCCTGTCTCAAACTGATCAAGATCCTCTATTGACATATTTATGGTACTCATGGCTTTTCTTCAGAGTATCACAGGACTTCTAAATGGCATAAAAATGGCATTCAAGGAAAAAGGGGAGAAAGCAAGAGCCATGTCTATTTTTCTTATACTAAATCAAAGGCTTTGTTTAGCAGCAATCCTCTTACATTGCATATAGTGTGTCATCATATTGGCTTAATCTGTATTTCCTAAGTTTAAGAATAACTTACAATATTTACTTCCTTCAGCCTCTATCCTCTAATCAAATGCACATATATATTTGGTAGTGAACAGTTCCATAGTAGTGTACCTCTAAAGTGCATATAATGTAACCCTTCTATTAATCACAGTAAAGTGAATTGAGTTCTCATTATTTCACATTAACCATCATGACACTTGTCACCCAGTATTCGGTGTATAATTTTTAAAAATGTGTTTTGTTTTCCAAACTAGACAGTAAATAGCACAATTTTGGTTTTTGTTTCTGATTTTGTTTTAAGAGAAGGCAAATTGTTGTAAATTTGTTAACAAAATGAATCTTGAAAATTTTAACCCATATTTGTAAATCAGGGTGAAGCTATGAATGTATTTAAGGTCTTCCATGACAACAGGAGTAACTAGCAGAAATTGAGTATTGGGGGGTAGTAAGGAAAGAATGAATAAGATTCTACAAGGGAAGGAGACAGTTTTCTTAGTCATTGAAAAAATATATCCAGGAAGGGAATGGGAAGAAAAATATCAATATTCTGCACTGAAATTTAATGGCAGATCTGAAAGTCCTGAGATTAATGTACTAATTTTTCTGTTACTATGTTCTTCAATAGAATAAGTAATGAACAAATGCTAATGTTTTTAATAGCAAATCAGAGAGGAGTATACTGATAAAATGACTAAATTTTTAGTTTGTAATATGGTCTTACTTTTTGTTTTTTGGAACGAGGGCAGTTTGCCTGGGGTTTGCACTAAGGTCCTACATACTGTCCTTGAGTGTTTTTACCTAAAGGTGAACTCTCTGCCACTTTAGACACAGCTTCACTTTCGACTTTATTGAGATTTAATTGGTGATGAGGGTCTTGTGGACTTTCTTGCCATGGCTGGCTTTGAATTACCATCCTCAGAGCTCAGCCTCCTGAGTAGCTATGATTACTGGGAGGGAGCCACTAGCACTTAGTAGTAGTGTAACTTTTAATGACAAATCTAACTTTCTCAAAACTTCTAAAATTTACATTATACTACGAAGGTTACCCTTCAGCAAACCTAAACATTTATTTTATGCATATAAAACAAACGAAATGTCATTTGCATTCTGACCTCCAACTGTGAAATGTAGTGGAAAGAAAAACTGCCTGACACACATTAGTGAAGACTATGAGCTGTGTAATAGATGACAAGTTACTTCGGTTGTTCCATCATACTACATTGAAATATCTTGATTAGTCTAATTCCATGATTTTACTAGTCTTGCATGTTTCTCCTCTCTAAATAACAGTGAAAGATATTCAAATTAACTAATGTGCAACCACAATGTAGCAACATAATATAAATAGAACTATCTATCTATAACAAATCAGAAGGACTCTTCCCAAAGTTCATAAACTGACAATAACTGAATCTAAAGAGTGAAATAAATTCCAAGTAATTCAAAACTTTACCTAAAAAGTGATTGATGACCTCAAAGGGGTCAACCTTGATTCTAAATGTAAATTGCCTCCGTATTATTTTTGCCATTCCTGGGCCTTGAACTCAGGACTGGAAACTGTCCTTGGGCTTTCTCAAGGCTAGAACTCTACTACTTGAGCTACAGGACCATTTCTGGCTTTTTCTATGTATGTGGTAATAAAGAATTGAACATGCATGCTTGGCAAGCACTCTACCACCAGGCTAAATTCCCGGCCCCAATCTCTGTATTCTTTATGTGTTAATCTATACAAGCCCAGAGCTGAATATCCATAAATACCATTTCATAACAGATATTATAAGATTGTTGATTGAATCAGTTAATTAATGTGGAAATGAGTAAAGGGTTAGGCTACCTACTACTTAATTCTTCCTTTAATACTTGTTGAAAGTCATTAAGGGTGATACTCTTTAAATCACTAACTTTGCCACTGGAAACATCCATGTATCATTGATTAATATAAGTAATGTATCAAAGTACTTATATTAACTATCAATGTAGCTATATTTTATAAACTAAATAATTTATTTTGATGACATTTAATGACAGCTTTAAAATTTGAGATTTCAAGCAAAGTTTGTGTATTTCTCTCATAACAGTACTGTTTAATAAAAACAGGGAAACACAAAAAAATGATTGTTTATGATAAGGCATGGAAAACAATTTTAAGTACAGAAGCCTAAAAATTATTCTCTATATTCAAAATTATCAAATGAAAAGTTATTTCTTCCAATATAAGAAATAATAATTATTACAAATATGGACTTGAGGGCAAAAAGAATAGCTTAACAAATTACTTTTGTTTTCCAAAAAGTATAATATGGTAAATAAACTGCAGACAGTTTTTTTTTTTGGTGAGTCGTGGGACTTGAATTTGGGGCCAGGGCATTTCCTTGCGTTCTTCAGCTCAAGGCTAGCACTCTACCACTTGACACAGCACCACTTCCAGTTTTCTGGCTGTTAATGATGAGTCTCACAGAATTTCATGCCCAGGCTGGCTTTGAAATACGATTGTCAGATCTCAGTCTCCTGAGTAGCTAGAACTACAAGCATAAGCCATCGCGCCCAGCTAGAATAGATTTTTTAATTCATCATATATTTATCTTTTTAATACTTTATATCTTTTTATATTTTTAAAAGTAAACTGCGTGGCACAGGCTGAGTTTTTGGTGCTAATTTCTACAGCTCATTACTAGGCTCAAGGTAGGCACTCAATAAATGTTCATAAGGTAAATTTTCTAATTCCCCAGTTTGTTTGCTAATTAGCCATTAACTTCTATAAGAAGGATGCCCAATGTAAATTTAGATGATTAACTATTATAATATTGCTTATCAGGAACTCAGTATGTATACAATTTTTCTATTGTAATGATGGATGATACTTATTTTTAAGCAAGACTTGATTTTTCTATTTGTTACTGCTTTTGATAATGGCTGTTTTGCATAAATTCTCATAAAGTTTAGAGACCAAGGTTCTTGTTTTGTAAGATTACTTCTCTTCAGAAGTGCTGAAATGTTCTAGAATGTTTACAGCCCAATTGCACCTTTACAATACCATATACAAAACTGATCATATATTCTTGACAGAAAAACATTTCAAAGCAAATACAGATAATTAAATATCCCAAATAAGATGTCATCTACTTACCACATTGCTATGGATTTTAGATATTAGAGCCTGAAAATTTAATCTTGGCTAGAGCTTATGGATAGCTAAGTCATAAATAGTGACCTATAGGGAATAAAAAGAATGTGTACAATCAGAACTCTGATTGTATGTAAAAGTACATCAATTTCCACTTGTAGAATGTGATAACTTAAATACTGTCAGTAATGCACGAATTTTTGTATACTAATAAATAAGTCATTTATTTAAATACTTTATTAGACAGAATTCATTTGTACTTAGTGGTTTTACTTTTGAGTTAAAAAATATCTTCAACTCTTATTTGAGTGTCCTAAATTTCTTTCACCTTAAATATCAGCAGTTGTATAGCTTATTAGGAATATTGAATGTGAAAATAAAATGTACATTCACTTTAGAAATTAGCATAACTATATAAGATTTCTCAATTTATTTACTCATTTATTACCTTTTTCCAAAATTGTTTTATATGCCCATAATCACAAGAAACTTATTCTACATGTACAGAATTTGCTCAATTAACAATTTAGTAGATCAACTCTATACTGATTGTTTGATTCTTGGTCTGTAAATATCTACAATAATAAGTCTTGAACTCACTGTATCTCTTAATATATCAAAATTTTCCTTCTGAGATATCTTAAAAAGACATGCTTCTCAAGTTTTCCCAGAATTGATTTTTTTTTTTGCCAGTCCTGGGCTTGAGCTCAGGGCCTGAGCACTGTCCTTGGACTTTCTCAAGGCTAGAGAGCTCTACCAGTTGAGCCTCAGCCCCACTACCAGCTTTTTTTTTTCTATGTATGTGGGACTGAGGAATCAAACCCGGGTGCATGCTAGGCAAGCACTCTACCACTAGGCCAAACTCCCAGCCAACCCAGAATTGATTTTTTTTATTTTTATTTTTTTTATTGTAATTAGTAAAAGGGTTACATGATATTTGCCAGATAGAAGGTGCATTAATTCACATACATTGATACCCTTTCACATGTCTTGGTACCCGTTTCCCTCCCCCCCCCACACCCCCCACCCGTCTTGGTTTTCCCCCCTTCCCTATCAAATTTCAAATATTCAAATACAAATAAATTCAATATATCAGATAACAAAGTGAGATACTATACCAATATGAGATAACCAAGGGACAGCAAAGGAGATGAGAGACAACATAGTACAGTTGTCCAGAATTGATTTTAAATAACTTTTCCATGTGTAATAACCCCTTGGTAATATTGAAATATATAATTGGAGTCAGTAGATTACTAGGTAGGAAACAACAATGTCAGAATATTACATACTAGTCTGCTGATGTTTTAGTTTAGTAAGTTAAGAAGGAGCCCTAACTAGAACACCAACAAATAACATTTATGGATCAAGTAATTCACTAGAGACAATATCCCTTGTGGTCTATGATTATCACCATAATTTAATATGTGAATAACATTATTTAAGTATACAGAATAACTCAACTTAAAAGGCTCTACCAAATAAAAACTACAAATCATATTTACTCATTACATTAATGCTAATTCCTTTTTTGATTTGAAAATAGATTATAACGATGAAGAAATAAGAGGCTTTACTTCCTTTGTTGTTGATTTTGTTTCTTTTTTCTCTTGTCTTGTATATCTACTTATTTATGTTTCAAGTGGCAAGGGAGGTACAGAAATGGTGGGTCAAAGGGTGAGCAAATACAGCAGTGGTACTCTCTAGACACTGTGTTGGAAATTAACTGTACAATTTGTGAGTGGGATGGGAGGAAAAAACTGGCAGAGAGTGAGAGAGGGATAACATTGAAAATAAAAGTAATCTTTATATGTCTTATATAACTGTAACCCCTCTGTACATTATGTTTAAATAAAAAATGCAAAACAAAGAAATGAACACCAGGAAATGGAAGAAAGAATATAATTCAAAATGTTCTATTCTCACTGTATAGTCTAAGCATCTCAGTGAATAACAGAAGGGAGACTAAATGGCAGTCATGACTATAGAGAAATGAGCTGCTGAGGTTGGATTAAATAAAGAAGAAAACTGAGTGGTCAGTAGCGAATGGAAAGATACAGGAAGATCACATTGATCTGGGCAATATTTTCCTCTTCCTTTCTTAGATTTATCATAATAAACCTTAATTTTATCACAATAAAATTAGATTCTATAATAAGTCAGTATTTTTTTTTCTTTTTTTGTGTGTGTTTTCTCAGCTTGGGCTTGAACTTTGGGCCTGGGAGCTGGCCCCAAACTCTCCACCTCAAGGCTACGGCCCTACCCCTTCAGCAACAGCACCACTTCCAGTTTTTGGGGATAAGAGTCTCAAGTTCTTTAGTCCCTGGCTTGCTTTGAATCGTATTCCTCAGATCTCAGCCTCCTGAACAGCTAGGATTAAAGGTGCGAGCCACCTTGCTTCGCTCTAAGGCAGTAGTTTTAGGAAGAAGAAATATTTGGGTAAATAGTGATAGTTTGTTGAATGTTCATATCTTTTTTTACCAGTCATGGGTCTTGAACGCAGGGTCTGAGCGCTGTCCTTGGGCTTTCTCAAGGCTAGAGCTCTACCACTTGAGCCACAGCATGACTTCCAGCATTTTTTAATATGCATGTGGTATCAAGGAATCGAACCCAAGTCTTCGTGCAAGCTAGGCAAGTACTCTACCACTAGGCTAAACTCCCAGCCCAAATGTTCATATTTTTTACATTCTTAATCTGGTGAAATAATGATAGACTACTTCCCTAAGACAATTCATGAAACCATAAAATCTCATAATTTGTAGTCCCGTGCTTGGTAGACTCTAAATGGATAATTTATCACTACATTTTTAAACTTATTGTTCATCTACTAGGAGATAAGAACTATGGATGAGTATGTACCTGCATATACCAAAAGAGCTCTCCTTTCAGATGTATAATCTAGTGGCAAGAGACTTAAACTAATAATACCAAATCTAATTATAATGCTGACTGAACACATATGGTTTAGAAAATTGTTGCAAACATTTGCTGAAGGATTTTTTTTATGGTCTCTGGAAGAGACAAGCATTGAAGAGTGACTTCAGTTATGGAAAATCATTTAGATTTGTTTATGTTTGGTTTAGCTGCAGGAAATTTCACAGATCTGAATGGATTAAGGAGAAACACAGATGACAGTTAATAAATTGGGACTAAGAGAAAATACTAGGAAGCGTAGCCTTTCTTACTGTTTTAAGATAGGAAAACATATTAAAAGTATAAATATTTGCAACACAAAAGGGAGGAAAATTATTTCAAAATGAACATTTGTTATGAAAGTATTATCTGCTTAAATATTTCTTAAAACAATTGAACATTTAATAAAGATAAGATGAAGACACAAATATTTATGGTGTCATTAAAAGTTATACCCATACATACATATATACATCTATCTATATAGATGTATCTATCTATCTATCTATCTATCTATCTATCTATCTATCTATCTATACTAAACAAAATTCTTCCTGACAATGTCTATTTCCACACAATTGATTGGGATTGTTATTCTTTTTTTAAATATTTTTATTGTAATTAATAAAAGGGTTACATGATATTTGCCAGATAGAAGGTCCATTAATTCACATACATTGATACCCTTTCACATGTCTTGGTACCCATTATCCTCCCCCCACCCCCCCACCCATCTTGGTTTTCCCCCTTCCCTATCAAATTTCAAATAACCAAATATAAATAAATTCAATATATCAGATAAAGTGAGATACTGTGAGAATATGAGATACCCAAGGGACAGCAAAGGAGATGAGATATAACATAGTACATTAAGGAGAACAATCATTCATTATATGGCTTTTGTTTCACTATCCTAGAGGTCCTTTCAATTAGCTTCATACTATATGGCCTTATGTATCATGATTTTGCTCTATTACAGATCTCTGCTAGTAGAGCCCAAAGTTTCTACTGATTATGACAAATGAGGGAAACTATTGAGCCTAAGTTCCTTTGAGTCTGGCTTACTTCACTTAATATGATTTTTTCTAAGTCTTTCCATTTCCTAACAAATGGGGCGATGTCATTCTTTCTGACAGCAGCATAGAATTCCATTGTGTACAAATACCACAACTTGTTGATCCACTCATCAACTGAGGGACATCTAGGTTGGTTCCATATCTTTGCTATGGTGAATAGTGCTGCAATGAACATTGTTGTGCTAGTGGATTTAGTATGCCCTTGTTTCTGGCTGGTTGGGTAAATGCCAAGTAGTGGAATTGCTGGGTCATAGGGGAGTTCGGTGTTTAGCCTTTTGAGGCACTGCCACACTGCTTTCCACAGTGGTTGAACAAGTTTGCACTCCCACCAACAGTGAGTGTAGTAGTGATCCCTCTAGGCCACATCCCCTCCAGCATCTGTTATTATTCGTTTTCCTGATCCTGGCCATTCTAACTGGAGTGAGGTGGAATCTTAAGTTGTTTTGATTTCATTTCTTTTTATGACCAGAGATGCTGAGCATTTCTTCATGTGTCTATAGGCCATTTTTCTTTCTTCTTCAGAGAAGACTCTTTAACTCTTTGGCCCATTTTTTTAATGGAATGGTTGTTACTTTGGAGATTATTTTTGGAGTGATTCAATTTTTTGAGTTGTTGATATATTTTGGATATGAGGCCTTTCTCCATTGTATGGTTGATGAAGATCTTCTCCCACTCTGTAGGCTTCCTAATTAATTTACTAGCTATGTCCTTTGCCATACAAAAGCTCTGCAGTTTAATGCAGTCACACTTATCCAGACTTTCTCTGATTTGTTGTGATTCTTGGTCCTTATTAAGAAAGTTTCGACCTATGCCAAGGAGGCCTAGTCTATCTCCTATTCCTTCCTGTCAAGTTTTCAGTGTGTCAGCTTTTACCTGCAGGTCTTTGATCCATTTGGAGTTAATTCTAGTGCAGGGTGACAAAGAAGGATACAACTTTAGTTTTCTGCAGGTGCTTAACCAGTTCT
Organism: Megascapheus bottae; assembly: GCF_031878675.1. Taxonomy (NCBI): domain Eukaryota; kingdom Metazoa; phylum Chordata; class Mammalia; order Rodentia; family Geomyidae; genus Megascapheus; species Megascapheus bottae. The sequence continues at coordinate 41,857,259 of NC_143511.1, forward strand.
GCCAGCACAACATGTTGAAGAGGCTGTCTTTCTTCCATTCTACTATTTTGGCTCCCTTGTCAAAGATTAGGTGGCCATAGGTCTGTGGTTTAATATCTGGGTCCTCAGTTCTATTCCATTGGTCTTCAGGCCTGTTCTTGTGCCAGTACCAAGATGTTTTGAGAATTATAGCTCTGTAATAGAGTCTAAAGTTTGGAATTGAAATTTCTCCAGTGCTGTTCTTTCTGCTAAGAAGTGTTTTTGCTATAGGAGGTCTTTTATTATTCCTTATGAAATTTTGAATTGCCTCTTCTATTTCTTTAAAGAATGCCATTGGGATATTGATGGGTATTGCGTTGAATTTGTAGATAGCCCTTGGCAAGATTGTCATTTTCACAATGTTGATTCTTCCAATCCAGGAGCATGGGAGGTTTTTCCATTTCTTTAGTTCTGCTTTAATTTCCTTTTTTAATGTTTTAAAGTTTTCATCAAAAAGGTCCTTTACATTCTTAGTTAAGCTAATTCCTAGGTACTTTATTTTCTTTGAGGCTATTGTGAAAGGAGTTTCTTTCCTGATTATTGCCTCGTTCCTCTCACTCTTAGCGTAAAGGAAGGCAGTTGATTTTTGAGGGTTAATTTTATAGCCTGCTACTCTTCCAAAGTTTTGAATCAGCTCAAGGAGCTTGGGAATAGAGTCTATAGGATTCTTTAAATACAGAATCATGTCATCTGCAAAGAGGGATAGTTTTATTTCCTCTTTCCCTACTTGGATCCCCTTTATGTGTGGCGCCATCTTCCTTCCTCCTCTGGGATTGTTATTCTTATCAGAGAACGATGTTAGAAAAATTTAGCCATGTTCTTTGCACAAGAGAGATCTGTTAATGTGTTACATTTGGGTATTTGGTCATGTGAGATGGCTCCAGTCCATAACCCTAGTTATTTTCAAGGCAGAAATCAGGAAAATCAAGACTCAAGACCAGCTCGGAGAAAGAGACCAGCTTAAAGCTCCATGTGGAACATTGGCTGAGCATAGTGAGATACTCCCGTCAACCCAATCAATATAGAGAAGTATTGGGAGTAGAATAGAAGAAGTCTACCCAGGCATTGCGTAAGGGCTGTACCTGGACATAACCCATTAAAAAAGAACATGGTTCAATTGGTAGATCACATGACTATAAGGCCTGAAGTCCTGACTGATATCAGTTTTCAGTAGTGACAGATCAATGTGTGCATACACAAATATACACAAGTGCACATATATGCATATATGTATGTATTTGCATTTACCTAAAAAGAGTAGCTCCTCCACATAACATATAATATTGTTTCTTTATATTGGATTCATAGTTATACCCATGGAAAATGCTAGAAACTCAGTAGTACAAAATTAATGTTAATTATAGAGTTTCAATACTTGAAACACTGCTACTGTTTGTAGAGTTTTAAAAGCCTATTATGATGAGCAAAAAGAAACTGGAGTAAAGAATTATAATTCTGTAACCTGTCCAGAAGATAGGAAAGGCAGCCACGTAACTGGTTGAAGTATAATTGGAAAAATATTACTGTAGATACATTAATTTAAAATAGAGCTAGATTGTTATAAATGGAAAAGGAGAAATACATGTGAAACAGAAATCTTTCTTGGAATTACAGGGCAATTTCAGATAAGATGATTTCCTGTTTTATTCGATCTGAGGTCATTTTATTTTATTATTTTTATTTTTATTTTTATTTTTTTATTGTAATTAATAATAGGGTTACATGATATTTGTCAGATAGATGGTGCATTAATTCACATATATTGATATCCTTTCACATGTCTTGGTCCCCATTACCCTTCCCTCCACCCTGAGGTCATTTTATATACTTCTATTACTTCATTTCTTTATTTAACCCATTTCTCTTCCTTCTGTATTTACTCAGACAAGGTCAACAGTCTATCTGAAGTGTCCACATTTAGTTTCAAGAATTAGTATTTCCTTTCTTTACCATTTGTCAGATCTTATCTGGCCTCCTTTCTTTTTGCCTGTGTTGTGTATGTGTATAACCATCCCAATAACAGATGGTCTTTTTCCTCTAGTTCTCCCATGCGTCAGCCAGCTATGATTTGTCAATTGACACAGTGTTATTTTTGAATTTCAAAATATCAGTTTCCTTTCATTATTAAATGGGTGATTCAACTATGGAAAATATATCCTGACAAAAGTTCAAATAATATATACATTATTTAGAGAGTGTAAAGCATAATATTTAGCTATTAGTAGTGTTTTTCATTCTTGGTTAATGAAGCATTTAAGACAGAGAAGTTTGTATAGGAAGGCAGCCTCTTGAAGTGGTTTAGTAAAAATGAGTAATTGACCTGAGAATAAGAAGTATATTAAAATGCAAATAGAAGAGATAAATCTACACATCAAACATCAAAAATTAAAATCAAAATGAAGTTTCATTAAAGAACATTTTTTTAGAAATACATATGAAATTTTAGATCTAACATCAGGTAGCTATGAACATTATTTAAGACATTTGTCTTCCAAAGAGGTTTCTTCAGAGGCATCTGTTCTAAATGCTCCATGATTTTAACTGTTTTCTTGTTAGCATTATAGCTTGGCTCTCCTTTGAAGTGAGCATCACAATTGGATGGTGAGTATCATGGCACCCTATGGATCACAGGGAGGTGAATCATTAGGGATATTTTTCATCTTCTCTGCATCTTTTCAAGATCTGTGATACAATGACTTCTATTTCTAGGGTATAAATTAAGATTGCAAACTAAATGCTGACTGACAATATTTAAAGCCCAGTATATATTTAGGACTAATATATCAATTTGAAAAATATACATTTTAAGTTATTTACTTAATAAATAAAAATACAGGAATTTATCAATGAGTAGTTTTTCCTTAGTCAATTATCCTAGTTTTTCAGACCCTATAAGATGAATAGGATGAGATTTCTGACATCCCAGCTACATGGAGGATCACAATCTGTCTTCAGATCCACGCTAGTACAAGATCTTATGTGAAATATAATTTCAACCCAAAGGATAGAAAGTGTAGTTCAAGTGATAAATTGAACTAGGAAGCATGAGGCTCAGCTCAAAATCCTAGTGCTGAGATAAACATCAAGAAATATTCTACAGCTCTGATTATATCACTTTTAAAAAGGATGGTAAATTAGTTCTTTCAAAGACAAGATGAAATTCACAACTAGTGTTGATGTATACTAGAGTTTTGTCTCTTGGTTTTCAATACTCTTATTTCAGATAAAAATATAATTTGTTATATGATCTTAACAGCCATTTCTCTCTCATACTAAACTTAAATTTTGAGAATTCAACCCTGTAAGTATAATAACTGTCAATAATCGGTTATGTTTGTAATTAATATAATGATGTGCTTTATAAATTCATCCATTCCTCCCAATTTAATTCTGTTCCATGACTATATCAAATTATAAAGATTATGATTTTAGTGGAAAACATTAATTTTTTAGATCAACCAAAAACTCCTGGTGGTTTAATAATAGAATTCCTTTCATAATCTTGAAAGTCTGCACGGGTTACCTAAGGGTTATCTAAGGGTCATTTCTACTAGGGTGTTTGAGCACCCACATTATGTTACTAGACACTTAGACATTTGATAGGCTGTGACTTTGAAAATTCCATTGAAGTAGCCAAAGCATGTTTTATGGCCATATTTTCACCCAAAATCTGAAACCGGTACCTGTAGATAGGGTAGGCCTTAGGTATATTACAATATTGAAAGAGTAAGACTGTCATATGAAAGCTTTGGTGTAGATAAATCTACCTAATGTATAGAGTTCATCATCAGCTTTTAATCTTCCATAAACTATCAATCAAAATTCTTATTAATTCTTGGCCTTGAATAACTCTCCTACTTCTTGATCACCAAGTCAACAATTACTACGTTAGTTTCAGATCTCATTATCGTTCTCCTTCACTATTGCTTCAAGTTTGTTACTTCCTTGACAATTAAGTTCCATTCCTTAATTCATCCTTCACACTATAACCATCACATCTAATGATATCTATGGCAACCTAAAACTAGTGTCTTACATTTTCTATTTATTGCTTAGGATCTAAGTTTTTACATTGAAATACAGAGGAAATCATGCTCAGATGCTGCTCTACATTTTTTTTTCATTTTATAGCCTTCTATATTGACACAAATACTGTTGTTTTACTGGGGAAATGTTCCATATAAGTCCCCTAAAACAATCATTTCAAAAGTGACCTAAAGCTACACAAATGGTCCTTCCCTCCTCGCACCTCTTACTCTTAGTCTTCATTCTTCACAATTAATTTTAAGTGCTCATGGTTCTCATCTATTGTTCTAGTTATTCTGGAGTCTGAGACATGTATGGTCCCCATATGAAACTGTTCGATGCAGAAAAGTTTTAAACAGAAAATGTAGGACTGCATCTGGGTTTAAGATGTAGAATGCTCAGTATGAGTGAATTAGCCCAGCAACAAGGCATTGCAATGTAATACTTTTTGATCAAAAAATAAGTAATTTATTTGGCAAAATAAGTAATAAATAGAGATTAATTTTAAATGTAAGCCTATTATCAAGTCTTTCTTGGATCTTCCTTTCAAATAGAGTTAATTTGGAAATTCAGTTCGTACCTGTAATCCTAGCTAACCAAGAGGCTTAGATTTGAGGATCTGAGGATTGAGGTTTGAAAGCCAGATCAAACAGAAAAGTCACTGGAGGCCCTGAGTGTGGCTTAGTGGTAGAGTGCTTGCCTGAAGACCCAGGTTCAATTCCTCAGTACCACATACATAGAAATAATCTGGAAGTGGTGCTATGACTCAAGTGGTAGAACTTTAGCCTTGAGAAAGTCCAAGGATGGTGTTCAGGCCCTGAGTTCAAGCTCTAGGACTAGGAAAAATAGTATATTAAGGTTTCTCTCATTTGTAATATTAGTACATATCTAGGACTTTCCAAGCAAAGGATCACAATAGCTCAAAAGCTATGCACGTAAGATCACATAGATTGAAACTAAGTGAAATGAACTATACAATATGGAAACAAAAGGTTTATTTGTGATTGTTGTTCTTAATATACTATGTTATTTCTTTTCTCTTTTTTTCCCCTCATGGTTAATCTTATATCTGACTGTGGTACATGGTATATCATATATATGTTTACTTATGTGAAAGAGGAAAGGGAAGGGGACTGGAGGGGTTAGTGGGAAGGAAACGGGGACAAAAATGTGAGAAGAGGTATCAATGTGTGAGAAGTAATATAACAACTACCTGATGAATATAACTATAACCCCTCTATATTACCCCAATAATAAAAATTTTAAAGTATATTAAATATGAAGTGTCTCTTAGAAAATGGATTCAGCATTTCTTCATGTGTCTATAGGCTATTTTTATTTCATCTTCAGAGAAGACTCTCTTTAAGTCTTTGGCCCATCTTTTAATGGGATGGTCGTTTCTTTGGAGATTAGTTTTGGAGTGATTCAATTTTTTGAACTGTTGATATATTTTAAATATGAGGCCTTTGTCCATTGTATGGTTAGTGAAGGTCATCTCCCATTCTGTAGGCTTTCTAGTTAATTTGCTAGTTATGTCCTTTGCCATACAGAAGCTCTGCAGTTTAATGTAGTCCCACATACCCAGACTTTCTTTGATTTGTTGTGTTTCTTGGTCCTTATTAAGAAAGTTTTGACCTGTGCCAAGGAGACCTAAATTATCTCCAATTCCTTCTTGTAAAGTTTTCAATGTATCGGCTTTTACTTCGAGGTCTTTGATCCATCTGGAGTTAATCCTAGTGTAGGGTGACAAAGAAGGACCCGATTTTAGTTTTCTGCAGGTGCTTAACCAATTCTGCCAGCAACTTTTGTTGAAGAGGCTGTCTTTCTTCCATTCTATTTTTTGGCTCCCTTATCAATGATTAGGTGACCATCGGTCTGTGGGTTAATATCTGGGTCCTCAGTTTTATTCCATTAGTTTTCAGGCGTGTTCTTGTGCCAGTACCAAGCTGTTTGGTTACTATAGCTCTGTAATAGAGTCTAAAGTTTGATACTGAAATTTCACCTGCACTGTTCTTTTTGCTATGGAGTGTTTTTGCTACACAGGATCTTGTCATAACAGAAATGCAAATCAAAACAACTCTAAGATTCCACCTCACTCCAGTTAGAATGGCCAGGATCAAGAAATCTAATAACAACAGATTCTGGAGGGGATGTGGCCTAGAGGGATCACTACTACACTGTTGGTGGGAGTGCAAACTCGTTCAACCACTATGGAAAGCAGTATGGCAGTTCCTCAAAAGACTAAACATAGAGCTCCCCTATGACCCAGCAATTCCACTACCCAAGTAGTGGAACTTACCCAGTCATCCAGAAACAAGGGCATACTAAATCCACTAGCACAACGATGTTCATTGCAGCACTATTTACCATAGTAAAGATATGGAACCAACCCAAATGTCCCTCAGTTGATGAGTGGATCAACAAGATGCGATATTTATACACAATGGAATTCTATGCTGCTGTCAGAAAGTACGATATTGCCCCATTCCTATGGAAATGGATTTAGAAAAATTCATATTAAGTGAAGTAAGCCAGAATCAATGGAACATAGGCTCAATGGTTTCCCTCATTTGTCATAATCAATAGAAACCTTGGGCTCTCTTAGCAGAGATTCACAATAGAACAAAATTTAGATACATAAGGCTATATAGTATGATGCTAAATGTAAGGACCTCCAGGATATAGAAACAAAAGCCATATAATGAGTGATTGTTGTCCTTAATGTACTATGTAAGCTCTCATCTCTTTTGCTTTCCCTTGGTTATCTCATATTGTTACAATATTTCACCTTGTTATCTGATATATTTTAGATATGCTTAATTGGTTATTTGAAATAAAAGAGGGAAGGGGGGAAATCAAGTTGTGTGGGGGGAAAGGGGGAGGGAAATGGGGACCATGACATAAGAAAGGGTATCAATATTTGTGAAGTAATACCTTCTGTCTGGTAAATATAATGTAATCTTTCATTTAATTACAATAAAAATATATGAAAAAAAGAAAATGGGTTCAGAAACTATTGTTTTCATTAAAAACTATTTCCAAATTTTCTTCAAGAGCAAAGGTTAACTAACATCTTTTCAATAATATGATGAGAATGATATTTATGCATTTCATATTAAACTTTCTAATTTATATAAGAAACCAATCTAGTAATATATCTTTAAATACAAATTGAATACTCAACCTATTAAGTGGGGCTTCCATTATAGGATTTTACCAAATACCTTGACCATTTAATTTTCTGTTAATGGTTCACTGTTATCTAAACCACAAAAGCCTTCTTGTTTCTTTCTCTTTTTTTGCAGAGGTAATGTATAGAGGGGTTATAGTTACATTCACCAAATAGTAGGTGCTTACTTCTCACACATTGATACCCCTTCTCATGTTTTTGTCCCCATTTCCCTCCTCTGACTCCCTCCCAAGCCTTCTTGTTTCTTTCAGGCATAATTAATTGATTGACAAAATTAAACATAGCACATATCTCTCTTTAAAAGCTTTCACTCAGTCGTACAAGAGAATCACAATGTAAATAAATAATTTCTTCTGGGTGAATGAGTGATTATAAACCAGTAAGTATTATTATTGGCTCTGTGTTTAGTTGCATTAATCCTTTCAACATCCATGGAAATTTAATGTTATTATTCCTTATGCTTTGTGAGGAAAATCACCTACTGATTTATAACTGCTCAATAAACATTGCAGTACAAATCTGTATGTTTTCCAAGGCCATGATTCAACACTGTCCTAGCTTCATGAGAGGACCAAGACATTAACAACATCAATGATTAACATTTCTATATCAAGTCTCTATTGATGATACTAGAATCCTTTACTAATGAAAATCTAATGAATGTCTCAAATAATCCAACAGTCTAACCTAATGCCTTAAATAAATACCTCTCCATGCAAGAATGCTGTATTGAATATTACACATTTGTTTGAGAAAATATACTGCATTTTCCCAAATTTGCCAAGGATTTACAGAAGGATTTTTTCATACCTATTCCCCAGATAGGAGAATGATTCGTCTCAAAGACATAGCTTGCACAAAGAATAGTTTTCCTTTATGTTCTCATGTACCAATTCTTTCCTTTCTATAAAACATTTTATTTTAGTGTTTTCGAATTCCAAAATACATATGATTTTTGCCTTGAATCTGTCCAGTGAGACAGGCAGGTCAAATTCTGATGGACATGGTAGGAGAAAGGAGGTTAGAGCATTGAGTTTCAACAGAAGAAAAATTGCTGTGATCATGTTGATAGGTTTGCATATAAATTACTAGGCATAAAAATTGAGTACTTTTGGGGGGTCTGGGCATGTGGCCAAGTGATAGAGTACTTATCTAGTATGTGTGAAGCCCTACGTTAGATTCCTTGATATCTCATACACAGAAAAAGCCAGGAGTGGTTTTGTGGCTCAAGTGGTAGACCACTGTATGAAAGCTGATGGACAGTTCCCAGGCCCTGAGTTCAAGCCTCAGGACTGGCAAAAGAACAAATGAGTAATTTAATACGTAAGTTCTTAGTGTATGCACCAAGGTAAATTTTACTTATCTATTCACAAATGATAAAAATTTAAGGGTTATACATGAACATATAGACAAAGCATTAAAATGAAGCTATATGTTGTAATTGATTGAGTTCAACTTATACCTGGGTGAGGTTTAAAGGTGAAACCAATCCTGTGTATTGAGAATTAATCAGGAACAAGGAAAGGATTTCTCATGGATATAAAGTTATTGTCATTCTGGTGTACAGTTTAAACTTCCCTCTGCTGCTTCTTTTTCCTGCCTTTAGAATGAAGTATAAATTTATTTTCTTATTGTTAGCTTGAACATTTCCTCATCAAATTAATTTTAACTGATAAATAAAAACATCAAACCTGTACACACTAAGTGGTACTACATGATATTTCAATTCATGGGTACACCTTGAAATTTTAAATCAACTTAGGCTTAAGCTATCTCCTCATTTGTCAGTGTGTCCAGATGTGAGGTCAAAAGAAAAATACAAATGCCAAAGTAGTGAAACATGAAAAATGAGGTCTAACTGTCTTATGAATATTTCATAGATTATCACTGAAAAAAAAGCATCTGCTTCACAGGTTTAAGAGAGCCTGCATCTTGGCCAGCTTCTCACAGTAGTAGAATGTTTGTATTCTGGAGAAAGGATTCACAACAGATTACAACTGACTCTTAAGTGTCTGAAGCATCCTTGTGAAATCCATTAATAAGAAAAGTTCAATAGAAGCTAATTCCATATTGTGCCTATGTAAAATAATATTGACTACTAATTATAAAGGAAAGTTAGCTTAGGAGCGGGTAAGATTAACACATAGAGTAAAGCTCATCATAGATTGTTATGATGTATCCTGTTTCCAGTGAGTCTGAAGAATCACACTTGATTGTAAACACATGACTATTTTTATATATTTATTATTTTTCTGCAATATTATCTCTTCAGGTATAACTATATCATACTAGAGTTTTGCTTTAAGTGATTATACATGTAAACAATCAAATGTGAAACTTTTGAGTATGATAACTAGAAAAATTAGATCTTATTTTTTTTTCCTTTTCTCATTGGACTTTTGCTTTAAAAGTAGGAATAAGCATAATTCTTCTGGAATTACGTTGGTATATTTAAGATTTTTTATTGAATAATTATCTTATTATCTTATAGCTCTTAGAGGAAATTAAAGTTGAATATTCAAGTGAATTCTCTCTCTTTTTTTTTTTTTGTTTTGTTTTGGCAGTTGGGGGGGTGTCATGGGCTTGAACTCATCTCTGAGCTCGTTAGCTCAAGGCTATTGCTCTACCTGTGAGCCAAGCCAGACCTCCTGTTTTCTAGAGGTTAATTGGAGATAAAGAGTCTCAGATCCTTTTGTGCACTGGCTGGCTTTGAAACTTCATCCTCAGATCTCAGCCTCTTGATTATCTAGGATTACAGGCTTGAGCCACCATGCCTGGCTTACAAGTGAATTCTTGGAAAATAAATTCAATATACATTTTATATAGATTTAGATAGTTATATTTTAAATTTTATTCATTATTATATTGTTGTCTTCAAGTCAGTACAAAGACTTTGTTATTGTTGATAGTTAAGTGCCCGTATGAGAAACAATACATTGTACTTTTTGGAGGACTTTCCTATTCATGATTCATAATCAAAGCAACATATTTTATACATATATTTAAAGCAAGAACTATATGTTGTTCCAATGGATTTACAGGAGACACTAATTTATTGAAATTCTACGTTTTTGAATAAGTTTACATAAAAATAAGAGTTTTTAGATATAAAACATTATTCTTTTATTTTATTTTTATTTTATTGTCAGGGTGATGTGCAAAGGGTTACAGTTACATTCACGAGATAGTGAGTACATTTCTTCTTGAACATTGTTACTCCTTCCCATGTTTTTTACCCACTTTCCTTTCCCCCACCCCTCCCACTTATCTTGTTTTCCCTTACCTTCCCTTTTCCAAATGAACAAATAAACTTATATAAAATATACCAGGTACCACAGTCCACTGCAGTAACAACATGAGATAAACCATATGGGGAAAAGAAGAGGAAAGAAATAGCTTCACATAGTATATTAAGAACAACAATCAGAAAGAGAAACTTCATTTTTGAATTTATTTTTATTTTTTTGTTTTTTATTGTTGGGGAAATGTATAGAGGGATGACAGTTATATTCATCAGACAGTAGGTATACTACTTTTTACACACTGATACCCCTTCTCATGTTTTTGTCTCCATTTACTTTTCCTATTTCAAATAAACAAATAAACGTATACACAATATACCAGTTAATTAAGTCAGATACAGTAATAATATGAAATAAAACAAAGGCAACAAAAAGAGAAACAACATAGTACATTAAGAACAACAATCACACAAGATAAAGCTCTTCTTTCCACATCCTAGAGATCCTTCATTTAGTCTCATCCTATATGACCTTATGCATCTAGGTTTTACGCTATTGTAGTCCTTTGCTAGGAGAGTACTAGATGTGTACTAATTATTACAAATGAGAAAAACCATTGAGCCTATGTGCCTTTGGATCTGGCTTACAAAAAGAAACTTCTTGTTTCCATATCCTGGAGTTCATTTTGTTTATCCTCATCATATATGGCCACATGTACATAGCTTTTGAGCTATTATGATCCCAATTTGAGTTCTTCAGCAGAGCTATCTCACTTTTTAGGGGCCCAGGGTTTTGTGAGTAGGAGGAGGAACTTGGTATAGCTGCTGCACGTTCACCTGCAGTTGACTCAGTGGATTTGTTCCACCTCCTTGGGTCCACTAGGTTTTTGCTAGTTAATTGGAAATAAGAGTCCTACAGACTTTCCTACCTAAGCTGGCTTAAAACCACAACCCAATAGAATCACAGCTCCACTTTTTCTTTGTTTTTTTTTTGTTGTTGTTGTTTTGTTTTGTTTTTTTTCTGGTTAATCAAAGATAAGAGATTCTTGGATATATCTCCCCAAACTGTCTTTGAACCATGATCCTCAAATCTCAGCCTCCCGAGTAGCTAGGAGTCTAAGCTTACACCACATTGCCTAAGAATGACATTATTCAGGATAGTTCCCCTATCTGTAGATAAGAGTCCCTGGATTTTGTTCATCTTTGAATTGGAATTTTACACCTGGGGTTGATGAATGGGTTAACTCCTCCAGGCACCAATAATTCCATTTCCTCCTGATGCCTTATTTCTCCAATTAGTTGACTGTAAAGCCAGCCTCCCTGAAACAGTTCATGGGAAACAAAGAAAAGCATCAGTCATCTACCTTCAAAAATAAATAAATAAATAAGGAACTGAGTACTCTGTCAAGTTTTCTTACATGTATTTATATATTAGTTAGTTAATTAATTCTAGGTCCAGTACTAATATTCTCAGATTTCAGCTTCCAAAGTAGCTGGCATGAGCTACCAGCACCTGTCTATGTAACCTTGGATTTATTTTTTTAATTTAAATTACTTAAAATTGTCTTAACTACATATAAAAGGATAGTCAAAATTTTATCATAATAAATGCCAAGTTTTCTATTGTATTTTTTATTTACTAACATGTAGAATTTTAAATAGTTTAAGAAAAATATTAAAGTCCTAAATGCAAGAATATTTTATTAATAAGTATTCAATGACTTAGTAGAATGATAGATTCACATAATGAATAATATCAGGAGAAGACAAAGTGATGATTTAGCAGTTATGGAAGCACATTGACTTCTAACTTTTTATTTTTATTTTCTCGACATAAGCCTATTTATAGAGAATCAAAATATGTCACAATTTTTCAAAATAATAATTATAAGGTGGAGCATTTTAAAATATTGATGAAAATAATACTTTTATTCCTAAAGTTCCTTCTGCTGGTTCTAGTAGAGGATGCTACCAAGTCCTTAAACATTATTTATGATCACACAAAGACTTATAAAGGTATCTGAGATCACTCAGTTAATTTCCCTTTCTGTGATATATGAAGCAGTTTCCTTGACAATATTTATGGATTGTCAATACTGCATTTATTTTATGGTCTATCATTAATTAAGTCACATCGTTATGGCATTCTTTGGGAATTTGGCCTAGTGGTAGAATGCTTGCTTAGCATGCACAAAGACCCGGGTTCGATTCCTCAGTACCACATACATGGAAAAAAGCCAAAAGTGGTGCTCTGAGGCTCAAGTGGTAGAGCTCTAGCCTTGAAAAAGTCCAAGAACAGTGCTCAGGCAGTGAGCTCAAGCCCAGGACTGGCAAAAAGAAAAAAGAAAGAATGAACTTCTTAGGATATAAATGTAAGAGTACAAAACCAAATATACTTAACAATATTAGTCTCAAGTGGATTTAGGTTTTTCTCAGAGAAACACATTTGTCTTTTGCAGTTTGCAGAGAACTTTCTGATTCATTATATTACTCAGTCTTTACTAATTCATTGTGGAGAACACTGTTCCATCAGTACATAAATTTTACAAATAAGAACCATAGAGAGGTTGAATATCTTTTTGAACATACGGATTTAAATATTCATCATTGCAGTAAGTTTTCTTTTGAAAATCTACCATATGTTTGTCATGTTTTAAGCACTAAGGATGTTGACATAAACAAACACTAAGTCCCTGACCTAGTGGAATTTGCATCTGAGTAAGACAAAAAAGCAGTAGCCAATTGCATCAATAGCATGTCATGCCAAGTATGAGTAAAATAAAAGAAGAGAAGAAAAATAAGAGCACAGAGGAGAGCATGTGGTAAAGGAGAGTATTAGTTTTGATAGGCTGTCTCCATAAAGTTTCATCAGGGAATTGGAATTTGAACACAGCCCTGGTAGGGTCCCTTGAAACTGGAAAATAGCTCAAGGCTCATTGCCTTGGCATGGCACTATTGGATCACAGTGTCAAGTTTTGAAAATGGGTCCTGGTGAAAAATGTTTAGGTCATGGGATCCATTCCCTGGAAGGAGGGTGTAGGAACTTAGTCATTTTGTGTTCCTCTTACAGTCCCCAGCTGTGAGGAAAGCTGCTTCACCCTCAGGTTCTTACCACAGCCCACAAGGCAATGAGCCTTTGAGCATGGATCAGAAAGAGTAGGAGCCCCTTAAATGTGTGAACAGATATAAGCCTTCTTTCTTTTTGAGTTTGTTACAATTGCAGAAAGCTTATCAACATTTGGCAAAATCAAACATCTGTGATTTTGGAACATATTTACCATATTGTGGCTAGATCATGAAGCTCTTCATGGCCATAAGAAAGGTTCTAGAATGTATTCGAGTGACATGTGAAAAGTTAACAAAACGTATGGATTTGTCTTGGAAAAGGTTGTGATTCTTTTTTTTTTCTTTTTTCTTTTTTATTGTAATGTATAGAGGAGTAACAGTTACACCTGCCAGATAGTAGGTGCATTACTTCTCACACATTGATACCCCTTCTCATGTTTTTTCCCCATTTTCCTCCCCATCCCTTCCCAGTCATCTTCTTTTCCCTACTTCCCTTTCCTATTTCAAATAATAAACGTATATATAACACCCAGGTATAAAAGTCAGATATAGTAACAATATGATGAACCAAAGGGCAGAAAACAGAAGAGAAATAACATAATACGTTAAGAACCACAGTCACACGTGATAAAGCTCTTGTTTCGAATCCTCTCATTTAGTCTCATACTATATGACCTTATGAATCTAGGTTTTGTGCTATTGTAATCCTCTACTAGGAGAGTCCTAGATGTGTACTAGTTATTACCAATGAGGGAAACTATTGAGTCTATGTTCCTTTGAGTCTGACTTTCTTCACTTAATATGATTTTTCTAAGTCTTTCCATTTCCTTACAAATGATGCGATGTCATTCTTTCTGATGGAGGCATAGAATTCCACTGTGTATAAATACCACATATAGTTGATCCAATCATCTACTCAGGGGCATCTGTGTTGGTTCCATATCTTTGCTATGGTAAATAGTGTTACAATGATCTTTTCAATGCTAGAAATGTTTAGAGAAATTTATGATTTATCTTGCAAAATAAAAATCTTGATATCAATAACAGAGGATGTTCTCAACTCAAAAAATTTGAAAATTGAACTTCAAATAGTTCTCCTTATATAACATTGCTAATATTTAAAACAATACAGCATTTTCTTGTATTATCATTATTTTTTATTTCAATGTATAGAGGGGAAAGCAGTATGGCGTTTCCTCAAAAGACTAAACTTAGATATACCCTATCACCCAGCAATTCCACTACTTGGCATTTACCCAATCGTCTAGAAACAAGGACATACTAAATCCACTAGCACAACGATGTTCATTGCAGCACTATTTACCATAGCAAAGATATGAAACCAACCCAAATGCCCCTCAGAAGATGATTGGATCAATTGGATGTGGTATTTATCCACAATAGAATTCTATGCCTCTATCAGAAAGAATGACATCGCCCCATTTGTAAGGAAATGAAAAGACTTGGAAAAAGCATTTTCTTTGTACTTTTAATCTCTTGGTCACATTCTCTTAATCAAGTCAACAAAATAATTGGAGACATGCCATAAAATAACCATAGTGATTATAACTTTATTCAAGTTCAAGTAGTAAAATCCTAAGCTGAATAAAAATTTATTTAAACTTGAAAAACTGGGATGAACTGTACATGAGATAATACATACAGTAAAAAAAATTAGATTTTAATGGTATTACCAAAATTAGAAGCAAGGAGAATGTGGGTCATCTATATAATATTAGATGCACAGAAAGCTATGCTGTGAAGATCACAGTTCAAAGGCATCCTGGCAGGAAAGACAGTGTGAATAAACTTCAATAATTACCTTAGATAAACTACCAAAAACAAAAAGTGGAGTTATGGCTCAAGTAGTAGAGCACTGGCCTCATTTAAAAAAAATAAAAATCTCACAGATAATGCCCTAGCCCTAGGATTGTCCCCTAAAAAGGGGACGGGTGATGAGATTGGAAACTAATCTGCTATATATTGCTAGCTGTTATGTGTCACACTTTTTATTATGTTGCTTACTGTTGTGCCCTCCAAAGCACTTTTGTTGACAGCATACAATATGTACGGGCGAAAGGATTGCCTGCTTTGATGACATTATCCTATTGTTCAAATTTTTCATATTCCTTTTTCTAAATTGCTTGTAGTATCTTTGTTCTCTAAATTACATCCCATCACTTTTGACAACATGTTGACTAGTTGAAAATGAGAGCAGAGATAAAATGGTAAACTAGTGTTTGCAATTTCTAATATAAGCTACGCTTGACAGCTTAAACAGGCTATGTTATGAAAACCTAAATATTATTTTAAGTACTGATATTAATTCTAAAGGAAAAGTTTTAGTATGTTTCCAGAAGTGTCCAGAAGTGAAAAGAGTCCATTTCATGGTTTTAATTATTTGGAGTCAATAACTCTCAGAAAATATTAAAATTTTTACTAGTAGGTTGAAAGCATTGCTAATCTCATGTTTTTTCACAAAGCTATTTTTTCTTATTAAAGTTTCTACTAATTGACTAAGTAGTAGTATTTTACTTGGTTTTTCTGAATGTGTTAGTGTCTTCAGCAAATAAGAACGTAAAGCTCCAGATTTTATGATAATTCTTTCAATGAAAGTGTTCTTAATATTATTGTGCACCGGTGATTCTTCATATTTTTGTATTTTATTTAAATTTTTAGAGTGAGCATTGGAGACAGGCCCAAGTTCAAGCCCCATGAATGAAAAAAATGCAGTAAAAATGAGAATAAAGAAAAATAAAGAAAAAGTGTATTTAGCAAGTGAAAAGACTTACAAAGCTCCTCCAACGTGATCCTCCTCATTTGACCCCGATTTCTTTTAGCATGGGATACATTGTCTGAATAGTGAATTCTAACATTAGGAAGTCAGTACAAGTAAACTAAGGTTTGATATTGTGTCTGTGTTCCACATGTTTATACTACTATCTTTCCTAAAATATATTCAATGTTGGTCATAGTTCTGTATAACCTTTATATAAAAGAAAAGTTTCTTTATATTTACATATAAAGTCCAAAAACTCTCCTCTACATTTTGATTAGGAGGAAAAAAAAGATTATAAGGATTACAAATTATTTCTAAGAGCTACTGATGAGGGTTCAGCCAAGAGGTTGTTACAGCTTCTGTGGGAGATTAGATGAATATGTAAGGGAGCAATCAAATATGTATCTACCTAATCCAGGCAGAGTGAGTGTCTCCTGATAATTACCACAGGAAATATCCCTATGAAGAAGAAAATTTTCTGTCTGTACCAGAACTGTATGTGGCTGAATGAGGAGTGGACCACATATACATACATATATATGTATATATATACATATACACACACATATATATAAATATATATATAGTACTAAAAGACTGAGAGCACCTTGACAAGACCGTCTATTTAATTCTTAAAATGTCTGACTTACTTCAGAAAAGCAGACACAAGACAGCATCCTTACTAGAAGAAAGAAACATAGGAGCAAAACAATCCTGTGCTAGTAAGTTAGAAAAATGACTAAAGATATCTCAAATGTAGTAAGTAAAACTACCACAATAAAGAAGACACCATTACAGCAACAAATGTCCAGAATATTGTCTGTCCTTTTTCCCTTTAAGCCCATCTCTATTTCTTGTAGCTACAGGGCTTGGAGCTCTACAGTTGTTCTAATTATATCTATCAAATGTGATGCATGTTTAATTGGATTTTAATAGGACTGCAGCTCCATGTTTAGCAGCAAGTTTAACAGGAGGGTAATTTATGGCTGATAAGGTACGTGGTCTTCTGTTCCTCTTACTAAATAAGAAACAGAAACTGGTTTGCAAACCAAGTTTTAGGGGAAGTCCTGTTTCAGGAGCACATCCCTATATATCAGAATGGATGATTATTTCGCACATGTTCCCAAGACATTTGAGAACATATATTAACATGTTTAATAGCCTTCCCTATGAAAAAGGCTACTTAAAGTGTTCTGCAAGTTAATTAGATATTGGGTACACAATTTTAATAACTTTGTAACAACGGTGTATATCTGAAAAGAACGTGTAAACCAGTAACTAATTCTGGAAATGTGAACAATAGTCTGACAAAAACTTAGAATATGCGTCTAAACAAATAACACTGACATGTAAAGACATAGAATTTTAAAACAATGTTTGCATTTCCATATGAAGTCTTTTTCCCCATTTCTATAGCTTTAAAGTTTCTTAAACAGTATTGATTAGAATATATTAAAACCTATTTAAGTGTATCAGTAAAGGATGGCACTTTATGTGGCTGAAACTTCCTCTTAATTCCTGATCAGACACATGTCTCTCTCAACTCAGTTGGTTTCCATTTGATAGTGATGATAGATAAATGAATGTTAATCATTGCATTATAAGAAAAGCTCTCTGAATGTTTAGATGGTAATTTGAGGCATACTTAGCAAAGCAGAGGCACTATAAAAGACAACAGGGAAACTGGCTTCAATCATAACAATGTGTCTTTATCACGAATAAGGACACATGATTCCCTAACAAAAACTAATCCAGAATCATCATTTTCATACTTTGGAAATGCAGAATAATAGAAGATGACTAAAATTAAGATACATTTATAGTGCTCATTATATGAGCTTTGAAAATTTTAGTTGACTAACAGGAGCAATGTATGCAATCATTTTGTTATGAACATCTTGTTATTCAAACTATTTATTCCATACAATGTAAAAAGCTACTTTTAAAATACCTCATTAATTTGTACCTATCAACCTTCTGTGCTTAATTGCACAGAGGAGGGAAACAATGGCTAATTCAGTCATAAAAACAAAATCCCTTGTAGGAGATGCAGGTGCAAGCAAAGGAAGAGAAACCAGAACCCTCTTTAAAAAGTGAAATAAATTAACAAGATATTTAAGGCAGCATCTTCTGGAACTCTGGGTAATCATGTGTTGGAATCAATACATCTCTTGCAAGTTAGATTTTAATTAAAATCCTAAGGATGAGCTTTCCATCTATAAAAACATCCTGTCCTCCACTGTTGTTTCTTGAATTCCATATTATTTTAAAGACCGCAAAGTCTAAGTAAGTGACATTCTTTTTTTCCCTAATGGTTTCAATGTGTAGGTCATGACAAAGACCCCCCCCTTAAAAAAAAGCTGTGACATTCCTGAAGCAACAGTGTGAATCAAGTGGCTACATGATAGAACATAAAAAATTACAAATAACCTTTGACCTTAATTAGGCAAGTCACTTCCCTCAGAGAAAGAATATATACATAAAATATAACTCTAAAAGAGAGAATATGAAAATGTCAGTTGAATTTACATTTACTTTGAGACTCTGTGGGAAAGCAGTTTCGAGCCAACATCCATATTCTTTATCTTTTTACAGTTTTTTTTCTGTATGTTACCACCATTCTCTTTCAGGCATTTATGAATTTGCTGTACTCCCAAGGTCTTCATCGAAATTTATCTTATCCCATCAGTTCACCAACCCACCCAGAACTCACACGCTCTATAGAAGTATGCATGACATGATAACCATAAGCATGATATTTTAAATCAGAATCCTGAGATTTCTGGCTCAGGATGTGGTGATTGAGGATGGTGTGATTTTGAATAACTTCCTGTCTATAAAGTTTTGCTTTCCACATCTGGAAGATGTACGTTGTTATGATGTTACCATTCTCAGTGTCACTGTAGTCAATTTGGCAAAACATTCGAAACACTTCTCAAACTACGTGGCTTATAGTGATCAGGCAGATGTTTATTAATTATTTGTGGTGCTCATATAGTTAGGTATCTCTAAATTCTTGGTTTAAATTCAATTTTGAAATAGTAATATAACAATTTCAGGATTAGGATGGACTTTTGGGAGGGCCAATTATTGCCCAATTACACTTTGATGCTGACATGATTTAATGAAAGTAATCACAACAATGTCTTTTTCATATTTAATGGTTAAAAAAGCTGATTATGATAAAAGCTGAAAAATATCAATGCAAATGTATTTATTTTCTTATATACCTGGTATTAGTGTGGTTGGTGTGCAATATTATCTTTGGCCCAATAATGTCATTGTCATGAGTCATTTTATTAATTATTTAGAGAAACAAGAGGACTTGGCCTTTTATTTTTGATTTTGCTAATTAGTGCATCAAATTTGTAAGATTTAGCACAGTTACAGAAAGAAGCCAAACCATTGATTTTGTAGTGTTTATTTTGGCAAGGATTCTTTGGATATGATCCCAAAAGCTCAGGCAACAGAAGCAAAAATAACCCAGTGGAACTACATGAAAGTAAAAAGCTTCTGCATAGCCCAGGAAACAAAGGACTGGAGAATAAATCTACAAATAAAATAAATATTTAAATCACATATACAATAATTTCCCAAATATCTTTTATAATTCTATATCAAACACAAAACAACCAACAACTTGATTAAAAAGTGGGATAAAACCTGAAAAAGCATTTCTCAAAAGAAGTAGAAATGGCCCATAGGTACCTGAAGAATGACTAAACCAAGCAACACTAATATCTTCACGACATATTTATTCAACTCACTAATTACAAGACCTACAGTGAGAAATGACCACACAGTTGAGGAAGACTATGATCATATGAGTAATAGGAAACATGCTTCAAAGATGAAGAGAAACTGAAATCCTTGTATCCTCTTGATAAGGACTGAAAATGACTCAGGAACAATAGAAGAGGGTATGAGGTTTCGAACATAATTATAAACGGAACTACAAATGTTTTTCATTCCCCTCTCCTGACCAAGCTTTACACTTTGTTATTCTTTATGAATGATACTGGACATCTAAATAATAATACTTTTGAAATGTGACTGTGTGTAAAGCGATAGCATCAGAAAGCAGTTGAAAGCAATTTTAAAGGGTTTTTGGGAGATTTTGCTATACACACCTCAGTGATTTTGAGAAGTCTGTTCAGGAATAAGGCCAAATCTGTTTGAAAGTTATCTTCATGTCATGCAATAGTGATCATTTTGTTTGTTCAAGCATTGTCATGTCAAGTGTGCATACTTAATAGATAATATTGAATTTACTGCCAACTATTTTTGTTCTCTCTTTTAAATCCCTCTTATAAAGGTATCTATATAGTATCAGCAAGACATATTTGTTATTCAAAGAGAGTTACAATACTAGTGTCATTGTAATTTAAATATCTCCCTTATTTTTCATAATAAAATAGTTCATTGAAAATACTCAACACTCTGTTAATAGACAGTAGTGGTTTAATAATTTGCAAATGAGAATAAGTAGGTAGTTCCTTGGGGTAGTCCACATGAGCTTGTGATTCTAAAATATAAAGCCAAATGAAGTGGATAGGTTTGAAGTTTCTAAGATATATCCAAAATTCCATTAAGAATCTTGGCAATTATTTGGTGCTTACTTTGCTATATCAAACTCAACCAGATAAATGGATGATTTAAGACTGTTAGAGGAAAGTAATCACCCTAAAGTAATTTTGTGTAATAGTTAATTTGGCTAAGTTATTCAACTACATGAACTCTCAAATTTCCTCAGTTTTAAAGTAATAATTTTAATGGAAAGCCCACCTGTTTTGTGTGAAAATAAAAGTGTATAAATATAACCATAAATTCATAACCTATATAAATATAAGTATATAACACAAATATAAAGAACACTTGACTTATATCAATGTTTTACATATTCTTGATGTTTTGCACCATTTAATAGCTTATTTAAACATATTACTATTTTATCAATAAATGATATTTGTTCCTCTATGAAACATATATAAAGCATAAAATCACTTTTTTCTTTTGCCTGGTATATAAAATTCCTTCCAAACTACACTGTTTAGCAACTTGTGTTTCATTTTGTTTATGACTAACTTCCTCACGGCCTTGAGATGTTTTTTTGTGAATTTAAGTTTTGGTCCTGCTAATGCTCAGCATATTGTAGGCACAAGATGCTTCTGCATTCCACATTGAGTGAGGAAATAGGATGACTCACCTTTATGTAACATAATGTTATCTGAAAAATCTTATTTTAAAACTATGAAATGTCTGCTTGTTTGGGTGGCAACGTAATTTATTTTTCTTACTGATAAAGACCTATGTTTCTAAAATATACCTGTTGAATTCTAGAATGACTTATACCCTTTTAAGAATTGGATGAGTATACCGATAATTGAAACTCATGACTTAATATTATTATAATAAGGCTAAAGTGGAGGAAACTTGTAGACATTTTATCATCTTCAAACCATATCTATTTAACCATTCTAGTCCCCCTGAAGACAGTAACAGACCTGTAAAAATAAGTCTTGAAAGCACATCAGAATGACTAGATCATGCAGAGAGTTCTAGATTATCCTTTTCCAAAACTGAATTCATTTTCTGCAGGAAGTCAAGCAGCACACTATTCCCATTTTATATTTTTTTCTGACAAGATAGATAGTTAATTTTATTTTGAAAATTGATTAAACTGCTGCAAGCTTGATAGCAATGCTTACTCTTCTAATCTTACCCAAGAAGTTAGCATTTATAATTCTTATTAAAATTTGATTAGTACTCAACATTAGTTTTCTTGAATGTTCGATAATAAATTTTATAACCAAAGGTTTATATGGTCAGTTGCTAAATATAAATAGAAAGAAAACTGATGTTTAAAAAACCTGAGAGGGGCTGGGATGTAGCTCAGTGGCAAAGCGCTTGCCTAGGAAGTGCAACGTCCTGGGTTTGATCCCCAGTGCCAAAAAAGAAAAGACAAAAAAAAAAACCTGAGAAAAAATATCATTAGCTATTTTAAAGTGGTCTTAAACATACTCATTGTGGATATATTTGTTATTTTATACTGGGAATGAATATAGGTGGTGTCACATATGCTTTTGAGTTTATCTAATATAGAACAATTTTACAATTTATTTTGTTTTTCTAATAATAGGACCTATCACTAAGAAAACACATTGAGTTGCATTTCATTTATGGTGAGAAATGTTGACCAATTTTACATGTGTCCATTTGTATTTATTCTGAGAAATCTCTTCTTAATTTATTAGCCTTTTTAGTAATTGAGTTGTTGTTTTATTGAGAACTTAATTTTTAAGAATTTAACTTTTTGAGCTCTGAGAATATTGTGGAGATTCAGCTCTTGTGTGATGAAAAGCTGGAGAACATCTCCCATTCTGTAGATTCTTTAGCTTGTTAGCTATGTACTTTTTCATGTAGAAACTTTTATGTTTGATTTAGTCCCATTTGTTAAAGCTTTCTTTGATTTGTTACATTTCTGAATTTTTTACTTAGAAAGTTTTTCTCTGTGCCCAGTAGCCCTAGTGATCCTCTTACCCTTTCCTGTAATAGTTTCATAGGTCTTTAAACACTATCAAGAAAACAAGTAACAACAAATGTTGGCATGGATGCAACCAAAATGGAACTCTAGTGTTCAGTTATTGAGACTATAAACTTGTTCATTCACTCTGGAAAGCAGAGTGATTTTTCCCCAAAAAATTAGATAAAGAACTCTCCTTAGACCTAGCACTCCCATTCCTTGGTATTTACCAAATAGAGAACAAACAAGGTTACGTAGTAAAGCCACCAGCACTATTCACCCTAAGAAAGATATGGAATCAACCCAGATGCCTCTCAACTGATGAATGCATCGAGAAAATATGGTAAAATATGCAATGCCATTTTACTCATCTATTTAAGAGAAATAACAGTGTGCCATTCATAAGGAAATGAAGACTTAGAAAAAAAGATATTGTGTGAAGCAAGTCAAACTCAGAGAAAAGGGGTTATGTTGTTCTTCTTATTTGTTCATTTGTGGTAGTTAGAATATGCCTATACATTTAAGTAGACACACTTGGGATGCAAGTGTTTACAAATGAATAATTGAGTATAATAGCCTCTGTGGAGAGCACAAATAGTAAAAGCTTTAAGAAAGACTAAGTACAAGTACAACAAAATCAGCATCAGGACAAGGACACATGAAAGACAGAAAGTGGAAACAAGGAGAGAGGAGTAGATGAATGGAGCTGGGAACAGGGAGAGGGTAGTCAATTCATTGACTAGAACACAAGATTAAGAAAGGAAATGAAGGAGGTGTGTGGAAGTGGCATGAGAATGTTGATGGGAATAACACTGATCAAGATTCATTGTGTTCCTGTATTGTTTTGTTAATTGGCATCTGCTTTGAACAAAAATTTAAAGATGGTAAAAAAAAATAGATTTTCCAAAGAGGCAGGAAAGAACACAAGACTCATATCTCTAATTGACCCAGGAAAATTTGAAAAATGGATCTCTGCCCCAAGTGGTAGCATGAAAAACTCAGGGACAATGCCAAGGCCAGCACACACACAAGGTAAGTAAACATCCTAAATTAATGTGTATATGTGTTGAATTTACAGATTCGATCTACATGCTCAAATTTTTCTGAGTTTTGTTTATATTTTTATTATTTTATTTTATTTTATTGTCAGGGTGATACATAGAGGGGTTACAGTTACATTCATAAGGTAGCAAATATATTATTTCTTCAATATTCTTACTCTAGAAAGGGTTTTCTCAAACTTGCCCTCTCCCTTCCCCCCGAAATTATAAAGTTCGTTTCCAACATATTGTCCTGTGAATATCACTGTTACACTGGTTCGCCATTTTATAATGGAAATATTTAGCTGTCTTTTAAAATGGGTTTCAATTACTAAATGGTATCCCAATTGCTGAGACTTTATAAACTGCTTCATTCCTGAGAACAAACTTTTTCACCTTTCCACCTGGAAGAATTCATAGTAGACTTAAGAACTCCAATGGCTTTTGAATAAAAGGACTTTCACTGAGTGTGGCATCAAAATTGGAGCATTAAGGAGTTGTTTTCAGTCTCCTGGCACAGTGGTTTATTCAGAAGACCTGGAATCACTCCTGCGAATCTGAGGGGATTCCCTCAGGACCATTGGAGACGATTGACTTAGCAAATTCAAATTTGACATAGAGGAAATAACACTCTTCATAATAAAAATAAATATAAACCTGAAAGACTGCGAAGCTTAATGGAGTTGGTGAGCATGTGCTCTTTTAAATGTTATGCAGTGGCTTTCAGGATCACTTAGCCTGAATTTCATGGCCCTTACACATGGTGTATATCATTGTGTTGACAACACACAATTGACATTCATGGACGTCCTAGTGTAGAGGACTGCAGAGGAGTAAAAAACAAACAAACAAACAAACAAAAAGGAGCCAATGGGAGATGAAAATGACCTCTTTGCAGCACGTTATCATGACTCAATCCGAGATAGAAATCAATGAGCTGAGAGGAACTGTCAGGAAATTGGTGGGGGAATCATGCACCATCCAATGAATTTTGTCCTCTTTTGCATTCTTAATTGCTATGGTAATTTAAGGATCCAAGTAAATTTCTTCCAGATCATTCTTGTCTTTCCATCCCAGTTTACAGTCTCCGTATCTCTAAATTCTGTGAAGCATCACAAGATGCTTTAAGTCCATCTGTTCTCATTCCGGAAAAGCAAAGAGGGATAGAATTTCATCGAAGAACCCAACCTCCCAAACATGGCTGAACAGATTGGCATGACAAGTTTAAACTGGATGTTTTGAACCTGAAAGTACATTTCAGCTTTGCAATGAACCTTATCTGTTACGGACATTAAATAGACACAAATACAACCATAGGAGGCTACAAACTGCCTCATGTGTAGCAGCAAAGTGGCCATTTTAAGATTCATATTATTTTGCTGTAAGTAAAAAGAAGGGCTGTGAAATAAAAGGGCATTTAATAGGGAACTGTAAGGTCCCAATTTCAACTAGTGTCCATGAGGCTGAATTCTAATTTGGAAATTGTTTAGCATTGTACTATATGGCTTTCCACACTAACAATAGTTTATCTACTTTGGCTTTCACATTCAAATCATACTTGCTGCTGTTTCCAAGGATTCAAGGGAAATCACAGCAAGAAAAATTTCATGATGTTTCAAAATCTATTAATTGTCAAATGAAATGGTAGGTGCCATGGTAGAAGATAGAACCAATTTGTGCACACATGGAAAACCAACAGTCATTAATTTCATTTTTTCAGATGAAAAATACATTTGTGCATAGACCCAACACTTGTCATTATTAATGATTCTAATTAAGGTGTTTGTATTTCACATAGTTCTTTTTTTTCCTTCATTGCTGTTGCTGTGGTCATTTATAATGCATGTCCACCAGTGAACCTTTCCATTTACTTTTGTCTGTCTGTGATGTTTTCTGGATTCATTCCCCAAGTTTTTGAATACAACTAGATGACTAGATGACATGGGTTTGTCTTATGCTTATTTGAAAATCTACCCTAAGAAGACAAGTTATTCATTTGAGGTTAAATGTTTAAAATATTGTTTTGTTGATTTTGCTAATAAATTTCCTAACATGTATGTTGATCAATAATCATGAATAAATTTTATTGTATATTACATATTGTAATTTTGAAATAGTTATACAAAGGAGGTGCCATATTACAGAACAGTTTTTAAAAACATTATATCTCAATCAGTGTCACCCCTTTCAAAGAAGAATAGAGAGGAAATGAGAGGAAAATGAAGACATCAAATATTTGAATATTTATTAAGTTCTGTGGTTCACTTTTTCAGTTTGATTTTTGAGAAAGCCTGATGTGGAGATAAAAAAGCAAATTGTCCTAGATTGTAAAGCTTCTGATAGAAAGGATCAGAGCTTTATAATTTTTCCCCCCCTGCAGCTTCTTTCTCTTGGAGCCAAGGAAATCTTAAATATAGAGTTCCATTGCAATAAAGTTCTTTTTGATGAGGCTTTTCTGGGAGTCATTCCTTGTGCAGTCGGAGGAACCTTATGTTCTGTCTGAGTTTTCTCATTAGAGGAGATCCTCTCTATTTATGCTGTTGATGAAGTTAATTTATCACCAGATTTAAGTTACACACACACGTACACACACACACACTTTTGCAGAAAGAATTCTAACAGAATTTAAATTCTATTTTTTTCTTTTATTTGTCTCAGATACTGATTTTCAGTTTTTTGTTTTCTTTTTCCCCCCTTTTTTTTGTGGGTCATGGGGCTTGAACTCTGGGACTGGGCACTGTCTCTGAGCTCTTTAGCTCAAGGCTACTGCCCTACCCCATGAGTCACAGCCCAACTTCCTGCTTTCTAGTAGTTAATTGAAGATAAGTGTCTCAAGGTCTTTAGTGCCTGGACTGGCTTTGAACCAAGATCCTCAGACCTCATCTTCCTGAGTTATGGCTTGCACCATAACACCAGTGTGGTTTTCAGTCTTTTCAAACTGTTGTTTGGTTTGGTAGAATATAATTTCTTATTCCAAATATTATCATACACAAAAATCTCAAAGTTTAAATTAACATTTCATCAATGTAGAATGGTGGAGTGAACAGCCAAGGATCTGGTCTCTTCAAGGATTAGAATCTGTCATGTGCCAATAGCTCCAATATTCTGCTAAATAGAAATTATAGAAAGTCAAAACTCGTTGGTTTTCCTTTTTCTTTTCTGAAATGCGATTATTAAAAAATTACAGTATAGGTTGAAATGTAGCTCAATAGTAAATTGCTTGCCTAGTAATTACAATGCCCTTAGTTCAAAGTTCAATAGGAAAAAAAAACAAATACATTAATAGTTTTAAACTTAAAATTGATCTATTTTAAAGTCCAGTAAGTGCTACTTTTCTCTTTTGCTAAGATAGGTTAAGTCCATCCTTTTACTAAATATTATTTGTATTCAAGATATTGTAACACATAAAGTATGCAGATTTTAAAAAAATAGTTACAATAACTTTTAATATTATATTAAAATCTAGGAAATACTCTTCAGTCATATTGTTGAAGTAGCCAACCCAAAGAAATACAGGGCCCATGGTTTCCTTCATTTGTAATAATTAGAATATGTCTAGGATAGTCCTAGCAGAGGATCACAATAGCTCAATAGTTATGACCTTATACAATGATGCTAATCAAAATGAACTACAAGATATGGAGACAGAAATTTTTCATTTGCTAATTTTTGTTTTAAATGTAATATGTGAAGTTATTCTTTTTTCATATATTTTTATTGTAATTAATAGAAGGGTTACATGATATTTGCCAGATAGAAGGTGCATTAATCCACATACATTGATACCCTTCCACCTGTCTTGGTCCCCATTTCCCTCCCCCCCACCCTCACCCCTCCTCTTGTTTTCCCCCTTTCCCTATCAAATTTCAAATAGAAGTTATTCTTTTTTTCCTTCATGTTATTCCTCTTTGTTTTTTGTTTGTTTCTTTTTGTTTTTAATCTGTTGTGGGACTTGAACTCTAGGCCTGGGCATTGTCACTGAGCCCTTCAGCTCAAGGCTACTCAGCCAGCCCTGAAGCAACAGTGCCACTTCTGGTTTTCCAGTGGTTAACTGGAGATAAGTCTCAAGGTCTTTAGTGCAATTCTCAACAATGCTCAGATCTCAGCCTCCTGAGTAGCTAGGATTAGAGGTTTGAGCCACCGTGCCCACCTTTCCTCTGTTTTATCACCTGTTGTCAATCTTTTTTAAACTGTATTTTATTTTCAGTGTGATGTACACAGGGGTTACAGTTCTTTCTGACTTTGGTAACTGGTATCTTGTTTATATGTTTATCTGATTTTGAGGAAGGACTAGGAATAACAAAATGGTGAGAGAAGGACAGATGATGAATCAAAGCAACATCAATAAAACACTATGTTGGAAATGAACTTTACAATTTCTTGGGGGAGGAGAGTTGAGGGAGGGAAAGTGGGAGAAAATGACTGAGGGAATAACAATGTTCAACAAGAAATGTATTTACTACCTTACGTATGTAATTGTAACTCCTCTGTACTCCATCCTTACAATAAAATAATATTAAATAAAAAAGAATATACCAGGCAATTACTTAGACTAAGAAGGAGGAGAAATAACAGAAAGAAAAAGAACATAAATAACTTTGTAATGCATAACACACACACACAAACACACACACACACACACACACACACACCACACACACACACACACACACATGTATGAATGCAGCTTTAGAAAAACTCACTGAAAGCTCTTGATTTGTAATGGGAGTAAAACCTAGGGGAAAATGAATCGTTACTGCAGTGGGTTGGGTACTGGCAGGAAATGGTTGGGCTTATGGGGAAAGTGAAGCTGCTTAAAAACTGTAGAAATACATTATGTGCAGCTATAAAAATGGAAATATAATAATGGAAAGATACAGAGAAGTCTCTTGAACAAGAGGGCACTTGTCCTGAAGTACAGAATCTGATGGCTGTCAATTCCAAAACTCTCTGTTGGAGAAGGAAAACTAAGCAATATAGTTCTTTCCAAGGAGTTAAAGCTTAAAACCAGTGTCTTAACCTTTATTGAGTTAGTAATATTCATGCATATTGTAACTTCTCTTCTGTGTACATAAGTACCTAGAGTAGGATGAGCAGACACTTGACTCAATTCAGTTCCTCATTGATATAGCCAGTTCTGAGAGGTGGATATCTGCCAATAATATTCTACAGGGTGGATGATGTACAGACCTATTCACTTACACACACACACACACACACACACACACACACACACACTCACACACACATACACACATATATATATATAATTTACATATGTAAATGAATATAGGTGAAGTGCAGCAGGGGTTTGGGTGGAACACAAAAGTGCAATGCCCATTTTGTTTGATCATATAAAATGATATTTATCGAAATGAACTTTGGGAAATTGAAGCAAGAATTTTTTTTTCTTTGTATTTTTGTGTTGCATTGTTTGCCATTGTCTTGTTTGTTCATTTTTCTGCCTTTGGAGAGCAAGTGGGGCACAGAAATGGTGTGGTAAATGGGGAACAAGTAAGTGTTGGCATTTACTAAGCAATATACTAAAAATGAACTACATAGCTGGTGGATAGGAATGGAAGGGGAAAACTGGGAGACAAGGAAGAAGTGACATTGTTCAAAAAGTAATGCACTGTTTATCTGAATTATAAAACTATAACTTCATTGTACATCATCTTGACAATAAAAAATGAATTTAAAGGAAAAAATTCACATGGCAGGCTGGACAATTTGAGATCCAAAATACAGGAAAATGATTTTTACACCTGTGGCTCCACCCAGTCATCTGGGAAGGCATTCTGACCATGAACTGTGGCCTGAGGGCTTGTCCCACTATCAAATCAGTTAAACAGAATGTTCTTTCAAATGTTCTTATCAAATACAAATGTGAAGTTATCACAAATTTCCAGATGAATGAGTTCTGAGTAAGAAACTCAAAATCGCCAGACTCTTCTGAACTGCCTTTTTTCATTCACATACATGTGGCCCAGTAAAGGAACTTTTACTGTTGTAAACATAGGCACTTCCCTTTCTATGAATACATTAAGTAATAGTAATAAAGTAAGCAAAGCTTAAAATAAGCAAAGAAAAGGAAAGGAGAGGCAAAGTGAATGCAAATTGGAGAGTCTTATTGTACTTAATACTTTTAGTGTGCCATGTATTTACATTTGAAATTTCTTCTCCCCAAACAAACATGTAAGGCCAAGGATAAAATATGAAACCCTTTCCAACAATGGACAAAAGACCCAAAGAAGTTATTTGACTCTCTCAAGAACACAAACATTATCAGCGAACCTGATCAATCTACCACAGAGGCTGAGCTCTTAAATGAAACTGATAATGGCTCTCAAGGTGAAATGAAGTAGATGGCCCAGAAGGGAAAGTAGCACATTTCCAGGGAAAATAATTTGTAACAAACAGGTTTTTAAAGCATACTTTTAAAATATCCCAAGCCAAGACATTTTAATAGATCTTATAATCTCACTTTTCAAAATTCATAATATAAACTCCATTGGGGTTTTTATTTTTTAAGTGATATTTAATAAATAATTCCTCATCATAGGAGTGTTTACCAACAGTTTAGTTTTATAGAGCAGCCTTTTTGTTTTGGACGATTGTGCTTGTTTCAGATGAGATCTGTGCACTCATGGTTTTCTTCAAATATATTTGTGTATTCCTACATTCACCTTTTAGAGAATGCAAATATACATGAGGCTGTAACACAGAACCTGTGGCTATGTTCAGTTTTTTCAATGCTCTCATTGTATCGAACTTGAGACAGTTTCAAGTGTTCGGTTTTAAAGCTCACTAATTATTTTATTCTTCTACATTTTGTTACATGATAAAATCAATGACACTATTGTAGTTGTTTTATCTTTTACAGTTTTAATTAGATCTTAAATAATTCATTATAGCCCTATATAATATAATCTGCATCTATTTTCTTGAATATTCAAATTACATTTGCAGAAGTTACTTTAATGTACTTCTCACAAGTGTGAACATTTTGTCACTTTTGGAGAACTTTTAATTGAATATTTTTTCATTATGGGTGTAACATTTTTATTATTATAGTTTACCTTGGTACTAAGTGGATTTTTTTCTTCTGTATTTTAATAATTTTTACTCTTTTCAAATATAGCTATATCACATGGAATTACTAAGACACTTCTCAAATTCATTATTATTAATTAGCAAGTCTTGAAAGAACCATTCACTGAGGTGATCCCAACTTCTCAGGAGGATAAAGACCACCACTCCATCCAACCCTGTATAAAATCTTAGTAAGATACATTTCAGTCTTTCCCAGTATTTCCCACCCACAGGTTGACGTTGACTTTGTGTACAAGAATCCTAACTAATACTACTTCACCAATTTTTCTCATATATATATATATATATATATATTCTTAAACCAGCTTCGTATCTTCAACTGAAGGAAACCACTGCATACAGTTTAGTTCGCTTTATATATACTTTTCTTGTATTCATCTGTTCATTTTTAAGGAATGATGTTTGTTGGACTACAGAATAATGTCAGTTTGCCACTCACTAAAGTGTTTTAAGCTGTGGTTGTCTTCTTTGATTTCTCAGTTTCTCTGTGTCTCTTTCTCCATTCCTCACCTCATCCATTCATTTTGTTCTTGATGTGGCATTTCAACCTACCTATTGCATCTCCATGGGATTTGGTCCAGTATCATGGTGGTCTGGGAATTGTTGAACAGCTTGAAAAGTGGTGCAAGACTCTAAGAATAAGTGTCCTAGGAAATCAAAGTGGAAGATACAAGATTTCTTCTGAATTGGGTCTTGGAAATCACACCACAGCACAATTAAATTCTGCTACTTTCTATTTGTTTCAAATGAGTCACAGGCTCTAACTAACTTAAAAAAGGATAAATTACGCAAGAATAGGAGGACGGAAATATGTGGGTTACAGGAAATTAGGTCTTAGAGAATAGGTATCAATAAAAGCATATATTAAGTTCAATATATTTTGTAAGGACAAGACAAATACATTCCCAAGAAAAAGAATCTCATTTTTAATATATTTCTTATAATTAATAGAAGGGTTACATTATATTCACAAGATAGAAGATACATTACTTCACAAACATTGCTACCCCTACTCATGTTTTTGTTCCTATTCCCCTCCCCTCTCCCCTCATCTTGTTTTCCCCCTGCCCTATCCTATTTTAAATAAACAAATAAACATATATACAATATATCAGATAACCCGGTAACATACTGTATCAATATGAGATAACCAAGGAACAGCAAAAGAGATGAGAAATAACATAGTACATTAACAACAACAATCACACATTATATGGCTCTTCTTTCTATATCCTGGAGTTCTTTTCATTTAGCTCATCCTATATGGCCTTATGTATCTAGGTTTTGCCCTATTGTAAACCTCTTCAAGGAGAGTCCTTGGTTTATACTAATTATGACAAATGAGGGAAACCATTGAGCCTATGTTCCTTTAGGTCTGACTTACTTCACTTAATATGATTTTTTCTAAGTCTTTCCATTTCCTAAAAAATGGAGCAATGTTGTTTATGATGGCAGCATAGAATTTCATTGTGTATAACTACCACATGTTGTTGATCCAATCATTTACTAAGGGGCATCTGGGTTGGTTCCATGTATTTGCTATGGTAAATAGTGCTGCAATGAACATCATTGTGCTAGTGGATTTAGTATGACCTTCTTCCTGGATGACTGGGTATATGCCAAGTAGTAAATTGCTGGGTCATAGAGGATCTCCATGTTTAATCTTTTGAGGAACTACCATAATGTTTCCATGGTGGTTGAACGAGTTTGCACTCCCACCAGCAGTGTAATAGTGATCCCTCCTGGCCACATTCCCACCAGCATCTGTTGTTATTAGATTTCTTAATCATGGCCATTCTAACTGGAGTGAGGTGGAATCTCAAAGTTGTTTTGATTTGCATGTCTTTTATGGCCACAGTTGTCGAGCATTTCTTCATGTGTCTATAGGCCATTCTTGTTTCTTTTTCAGAGAAGTCTCTCTTTAAGTCTTTAGCCCATCTTTTAGTGGGATAGTTGTTTCTTTGATGAGTTATTTTGGAAAGATTCATTTTTTGTAGCTGTAGATATATGTTAGATATACAGCCTTTGTCAGTTATATGGCTAGTGAAGATCTTCTCCCACTCTGTGGGCTTTCTATTTAACTTGCTAACTATATCCTTTGCCATACAGAAGCTCTGCAGTTATAGTTTAAGAATGAATTATTACTCTATAATGTTTCAATATAATATTAAAAGTATATATATATATCTATATATACATATATATACTGAGCAATTAAGTGTATGAAGAATAACAATGTTTCGACTGGTGAAAATGTAAGTTGATTATCATAGTATTTTATTTGTTTCAGTGTTTTGTTTAGTTTGAACACATTTGTCATAAATATATATCTATAGACATAGATTAAGTTAGACACATAGACCAGGCACCAGTAGCTCACACATACAATCCAGATTTTTCTAGTGGTTGGGAAGTGATAATCATAGTTTGAAGCCCACCCTGGCAGATAAATACACAAGACTCATATGGGTAATTAATGGGCAGAAGAAAATCTGGGACAAGAGGCATGGTCAAGTGGTAGAAGCCATGAGAAAAAAAAAAAAATGTTTGTGTCCTGAGTTTGAGCTGCAACACTGGAAATGTAAAAAAAAAAAAAAAAATAAGACACATACAAAAAAACCCATGACGTATGGTTGCTGCTCCCCTCTGGGGCAGCAACACAGGAACGGGGAGGGACACACAGGGCCAGCCTGTAGTCCCCCGGGAGCCGAGCGAGATGGTAAGTGTCGAAGACCCAGTCCTCCCCCAATCACCGGGGAAGAAAAAACCATGCTGAGTCAGAAGCAGTGTTAACCATGGAAGCGCATCAGATCTCTCTGCTCATCTCTGCTGATCTCTCGTTCTCTCTGATGCTCTCCTATGCTCTCCTGCTTTATTGCGTCAGACAATTAGTTATATACTGTTAGGGTAGGAGAAGGTGGGCACTGGGAAGCTAGCCAATAGGAAGAGGGCCTCTGTGCTACCACTAAGGGTCTGGGTGGGGCTTTCAGGTAGTGGGCAGGACAGGTGCAGGAAAGCACACGAGACTTGAGCTGCTGCGAGACCCGCGAAACTGCGGGGGGTTCAATCGAGTCACGTACACAGAGATGCCTTGAGAGGTATGCAAAAGACCGAATGCCTAGACAAAGCCCTTTAATTGCAGCTGAGCCAGAATCAGGCCTCAGAGATGGAGGCTAGGCCCCAACATATGGTATATACAAAGTTTTGTTCTTATTTCCATGTTCCAAAAAATCCGTAATTTGCCTGTTTCCTTATACAAAAATATATGCTGTAATTCTAAACTCTAGAGTTAAAGTAACTTCTGCCTACTACATTGTTGCTTGGCGAATTCACAGGATATGAGAAAGGAGTAGTCTTATCTTTACTTTTTGTTCTTGTTTTCATGTTAGTCCCTGAATGTTCAAAACTATATTCATGTTTGATTGATTGCTAAAGTATTAGAGCGGGTCATTTTATATCTTCCTTCAATAGATTTTATAATATTTTAAAAAATAAGTTCAATTATCTGTTTTTCTAATTTTATTTTTTATTGTAAAGTATAGAGTGGTTACAGTTACATTCACCACATAGCAGGTGCATTACTTCTCACACATTGATACCCCTTCTTATGTTTTTGTCCCCATTTCCCTCCCTCAGTATGTAATTTTCTAAACATGTTATATAATTTGTATTTCTCATATAAATTCTGATACATGGCTGTAAGGTTTTTTTTGCTATTGTTGTTTCTTTTTTGATTATTTAGTAATAAACTATATTTGGTTACATTCAACTGCTTGAGAAGTGTTCAAGTGTCTGTTCGATAGCCAGCAGAGCATGAAATTATTACAGATTTTTTGTTTCTTAGTTGACTAAGGACAAAACAGCTGTCATTTTTGTGAAAATCAAATTTCAGCTTAAAATGCAACACGAACATTCTGATACAGCCACTTTAATGTGACTTCAGGTTAACCTACATTTCTACCACACCCTCTTCTTCACGAGTCATCAAAGCTCTTTGCTTCAGAAAATTCCCTTTTACCTTAATAAACTCAGTACTGAATTGGATCTGGTAACTGATTTTTGCAACCTAGGCTCAGTCTCATTGGCATCCAAAATGTACATCACCACCACTTTTGAAACTTTGCATGAAAAGCAAAATACACTAACATTTGAACATGGAAATTAT
Source organism: Megascapheus bottae (assembly GCF_031878675.1). Lineage (NCBI taxonomy): Eukaryota > Metazoa > Chordata > Mammalia > Rodentia > Geomyidae > Megascapheus > Megascapheus bottae. The sequence continues at coordinate 41,892,420 of NC_143511.1, forward strand.
ATTTCAATGATTAAAATTCTGATTTTTTATAGTTTTAAAATTTTTATTGTAAAGCTGATGTACAGAATGGTTACAGTTACATAAGTCAGGTAGTGGGTACATTTTTTTTTCCAGTCCTGTGGCTTGAACTGAAGGCCTGGACAAGGTTCTTGAATTTTCTCAAAGCTGGAGCTCTACCATGTGAACCACAGCACCACTTCTGGCTTGTTCTATGTATGTAGTTGCTAGGAATCCAATCAGGGCAAGCTCTCTATCACTTGGCCAAATCCCCAGCCCTTGGATACATTTCTTTTTGATTTTCCAGTACAAAAGGTGATATTAGATAAAGGATTTTGTTTAGTTTATTAAAAGAAGATTATTCTTACCAAAGTTTTAATTTGTTTCTGCTATTATAACTCTAAGCAAACTTGGTTATATAGTGTCAGTTTTATTTTCTGATGCAAAAATATAAATTTTTGCAAAAGTGATGAAGTAGTGGGGCTATTTTTTTCATGTATCTCAGGCTTTACTTTGTAGCCTGGAATATGGCACAAAAATATCAGAAGAGTTATCACAGTTGAGGAAGTAATGTATCCACTACCAGACGAATGTAACTGTAACCCCTCTTTAGGTACAATTAAAAAAGAGAGAAAATTTTAGCTCCAATACACATTTTACATTTTGTTTTAAAGAAATTTTACACTTTATAAACATCTAGGACTCTCTTAGAAGAGGATTACAATAGCTCAAAACCTAGGTACATAGATCATACAGAATGAGACCAAATTAAAGAAACTCTAGGATATGGAAACAAGAGTTTTATCTTGTGTTATTGTTTTTTTTAATGTACTATTATTTCTCCCCTTTTTTGCCTTTATGTTTAATCTCATACTGTTACTGTATCTGATTTTACTACCTGTATGTTTGTAAGTACCTTCATTTAAATAGGAAAGGGGAGGGGGGAAACAAGATAATTGTAAAGGGTTGGGGGGGAGGGAAATGGGGACAAAAATATGAGAAGGGTTATCAATGTGTGTGTGAAGTAATGCATGTATTACCTGACAAATGTAATAACTGTAACCCCTCTATATATTATCCCAACAACAAAAAATAGAGAAAGAAATCGAAGACCAGTGGGTTGGGGAAAATTGCTGGCTGAGGGAAGTGAAGCAGAGCTATTTCTTACCTTGGTACTCTTTCTGTATGAACTTCTCAAAAGGCTACAAAGTAAAATTCTGATTTTTATGAAGGGTATGGTAGTAGGATCCATAGCGAAGCTTTCTCACACCATACAATTTTTGTATTGGAAACTGAATTCCTTCTGATATACAATTTCCTACTTAAGTAAGTAAGCCTCCTAATGATAAAATCTGATGTGAAACGAAAGGAAAAGCAAGAGCCACGTGTCAGTGCCTTACACCTGTAATCTAGCCAATCAGAATTATGACACTTGGAGGATCAAGTTTGAAGCCAACTTGGCACAAATGGCCTCCAGATCTCCAATTAACCAGCAAAAAGCCAAACTGGGAATATGGCTCAAGTGGCATAGCCCAAGATAAGCAAGTAACCCAAGAAAGTATAAGGATTTGATATGAAGCCCTGGTATAAGCACAAACAGAAAAGAAGAAGAAAGGAAGAGGAGGAGGAAGAAGGGAAAGAGGAAGAGAAAGGGGATGAGGAGGAAGAGGAAGAGGAGCAGGAACAATAAAAATAAATAAGTAGAAATAATTATGCAGTATACATGCTCTCAAATATAGTTTCAAAAATCAAGATTGAGACAGAGAAATGAGCATATAAATTTAACGAATAAAACAATGAAAAAACGAGTTGAATATTTCCTTGTTGCACATTAACACTTTATGGAGAATAACTATAATTACAAAACAGAGTAAGAGGAAGAACAGTCACAAAAATGCAAGAAGTTGAAGAAGATACAGGTTATTCAATGTTAATTTACAATTTCTAAAGAAGAAATGACTAATTCAAGGAATAACATTTCTCAATGGTTTATAAAATAGAAGGAAGATAACTGGCCTGAATTCCATGCAGCAGAAATTTAGAAGCTTCAGTTTCTTGGATAGTAAGTTGGGATTGATAAATTAGAAGAAAAAATAGACACCTGGATGTTAGCCCAATATCTGAAGATTCCTTTTTAATGGTTCTCAAATGTATTGACAAGATAGATTTGAAAGGATGAGAAAGTGATGATCGATAAGGATAAAGAAGTAATAGAGTGTTTAGAGGTAAACAAAAATATGCCTCATAGCTCACTACATATTGAATGTCCTGATAGTTATAACATTTATAAAATATATAATACTTCTTCAAAAAATTTATGCTCCAGATCCTGTGATAGTAAAAAAAAATAGTAAAAAAATTAAGATAAACAGGCCTTTGTAAAGCATCAACTACATGCTTGAAAAAGAAGTCAATTCCAAAATAAAATAAAATACTTTGTTTGAACAAAATGATATAATTATTTCAAAAAGAAGACAATTAAATTTAGAGTCTCAACATATTTCCACTTTGTTTTTGTTGAAAATGGTGAGTAACATATAACTTTAAAAGTTACTAGGATGCCATCAGACAAAAATCAAACAAGAGAAATCAGGATTAAATACATAAATGGAAAACATGCTTTCAAAACGTTAATCCAAATATTTTTCATTGAGTAAAGGTTTTATAAAGTGGAAATGGTAAATCTAAGCAATGCCACTGAACCCTGAAAGAATCCCAGGTCCAGTGAAAAGCACCTAAAAGGAATAATAGACCAGCAAACAATAATGATTGATGTGCATTTATGAGCAAGTTAGATAAAGTAAAATGATAGCAATTCTGCTGTGGCATCATTGGCGTCACATGGGAAGAAATATATATGGAGTGGAAGCACTAGTATAAGATAGAAGTCCACAAAAATCTTCTAAATTTTATGTATAACAGACATCAGCAACAAATGTATTAGGAACTCTTTAAAAAAAGAAGTAAAAATTCAAAGAAAACCACGGTTATACTCATAAGAGAAAAACTGAAATCAGTGCCAACTCCTTCTTCCAAACAAGAAATAAGAGAGGGAATAAAAGACATGTAATTTTTGTTGTTGTTGTAAAGGAATTTTGGCACCTTTGAAGATATTCCTATAGTATTAGCCAAGTGAAAGAGTTAAAAATTCTAAAACAAATCAAATAATTCTTTCATATTAATGTAGGCTTAAAAATTAATAGATGGCATTTTAAACAGATGTGAACTGAAGAGATAGTAAATGTCTTCTAAGCAAAATGGTAAGCAGGGAATACAAAAGGAATAAAGAGTCTGAAGGTAATAAAAATAAAAGAAAATATCTGTGAAGAGTTTCTACATGAAATAATAATAATGTTCTTTGTAGTTGTACAAAGGACATTTTAATTCAAGATGTCAGTTTGTGAATACAATGCATCTTTATCAGTATCATGTCTTCACTGTTGAACCATATATCTCTCCCAACTTCACCATTCCCTTCCAGGTACTTGCTTCCACTTTCACATCAATAGTAAGATTTGATTTATCGACAGTACATTTTTGAGTTCAAACTGTGAGCTGGATTTGAAGGGACTATGTAGTATTAAATATGAACAAGAAATAGGAAAGAAAAAATAATACCAAGGAATGAAATATTACCAATGTGTAATTATGTTAAGTACCAAATGGGAACTCAAGTTTTGAGTTCAAAATATGAGCTGAATTTGGAGAGACTATGTAGGAATAAATGTGGACAAGAAATAGGAAAGAAAAAATTAATACCAAGGAATGAAATATTACCAATCTGTAATTATGTTAAGTATCAAATGGGAAAATACATAATATGAAGATTCTCCAATGAGTTTTCTGACCTTCTGTCAAAGGAAAATACACAAAATCCATTTAAAATTAGTTCAGGAGTTGGAGAATCAGCCTATAATCCTAGCTACTCAGAAGGCTGAGATCTGAGGATTGTGGTTCAATGCCAGCCCAAGCAAGGAAGTCTGTAAGACTCTTGCCTCTAATTAACCACCAGAAACCTAGAAGTGGAGTTATATCTGGGTCAAAGTAGTAGGACATTACCCATGAGCAAGAGATCAGGGATAGTGCTGAGGCACTGAGTTCAAGCCCCAGGACCACCACCTACAACAACAACAACAAAATAAATAAAATAAAATAGGAAACAATTTCATTTTTATTAAATGAGTTATATATTTAATACAAAATATTTCAACATTTTAAAATTCAGAAACAAAAGTTTATATCTTACAATTGAAACACATATTCATAAAAGAAAGACATCAATTTATAATCTTTTCTAAGAATGAAGAGAAGAAAAGATGTTAAAATCATTTTATGAGTCCACCATGCTCAATTACAAAACACAAGAATGATGTATTGGAATGGAAAATTCCTGAAGATTTTCTCTCACTAGCATTAATAAACTTTTTAATATGTCTTAAACTATGTTTAATATGTTTTATATATAATATAGGAAATCATTACTTATTTCTTTAATTATCAGTATGTAAGATATTTGAATATCAACAAAAGTTACTGCATACAACAATTAATTTTAAAATTTACAAGATATAAAAAATGTGACCAATGTGAACATTCATTTGAGCATCATGATGAAAAATGTTAACTGTGGGATGTCTAGAATCTAATGAAGGCCTTCTACACAAAGGTAACATCACCCCAAAATAGGGATGAATCACTTATAGCTTATTTTCTGTAACAGAAAATTTGAAAATGTATTCTGAATGTCTATATGCAGTAAACACTCTAGTATTTAATGACATATGAGTTGTAGTTATATATGAATAGGTAAATATGTATTTTCTATCATCGGTCTACCTACTGATCTATATAGAGAATGCTTACTAGATAAGCAATCACACAAAATTTTATAAACAGAGGCAAAATAAGACAAATTATAAATTAATGTTTGTTCTTAAACCCACGAAATACGAAAGTGAAAAGAAACCCACTGACATATATTTTGAAATAGAAAAATTCCTGACTAGAATGCAGGAATGCATCATTAGCTGATAAGAATGTTTAATTTGAACTCATTTTAAAAAATCTACTTTACAATAAAGATTTACCAATGATACATGAAGACATATCATTACAGTATGATACAAATAACCAGTATAGCTACATTAATGTCAAAAAGATAACTTCCTAAAAAGAATCATGAGGACTCATCATTACATTATGAAAAAGGATTCACTCTACAAAAAGACAGAAAAACTGTAATCTCCATGTATGTAACAAGAATTTTAAAGCACATGTAATATAAATTAATAGATCCAAAAGGAAAGAATGAAAGTACAGTTATGGGGCCAGGAGTTTGTTCTAGTTGTAGAGTGCTTGCCTAGCATGCACAAAAACCTGGGTTAGATTTCTCAGTAACACAAATACAGAGTTCTTGCCTTGAGAAAAACCCAAGGACCAGGGCTCAGGCCCTGAGTTCAAACCCCGGGACTCATACACACAAAAAAATATATAACTCATTGGAACCTGTTCATATGTTCAACACACTAACTGAACAGAACAAGTGAGCAGATGGTGGACAAAAATACAAATAACCTCAAGAGTTCTATCCATGACCTAAAGGAATCCACAAGTTTATAGACCTTCACCCATCTAATGAACACACCTTTCTTAAAGTGCCCAAGGAACACATGTAGCATTCCACTTAAACATTCATGTGTTTCCAGAAATAAATTAACTGATCTGCAAAAACAGCTAAAGACAGAGTGGAAGGAGCAATGCATTGAAAAACTAGTTCCTGTCACATAAAAATCCTCTCAAAGTTCTGTCCAATATCAAACATCTAAAGGGATTATTAGATATGAGTGATGTGATGAAAGAACTGTTGATAGATATTGCCTCTTTCATTCAGATATAATTGTTAAAAAGAAAGCCACAACTCTGATCTGATCTGCTTGGAATGAGGATGCAATCGAGTTTGAAGAGGTTGGACAAGAGGAAGGTCAAATATTGTGAATCCAGAAGGAAATGCAATAATCAGCCAAGGGCTTTAGCCTTGATTGCTGCTGCAGATAGAAAACTGAATAAAAAGCTCACAGTTTTGTGAAGCCAGACACAAAAGTCTGTAATAAGAAAGCAGATGTGTGTGGTGCTGGCAGAACTGGTTAAGCACCTGCAGAAAACTAAAGTTAGATCCTTCTTTGTCTCCCTGCACTAGAATTAACTCCAAATGGATCAAAGACCTGCAGGTAAAAGCTGACACACTGGAAACTTTACAAGAAGAAATAGGAGATACACTAGGCCTCTTTGGCACAGGTCGAAACTTTCTTAATAAGGACCAAGAATCACAGCAAATAAGAGAAAGGCTGGATGAGTGGGACTGCATTAAACTGCAGAGCTTTTGTATGGCAAAGGACATAGCTAGTAAATTAATTAGGAAGCCTACAGAGTGGGAGAAGATCTTCACCAACCAAACAACGGACAAAGGCCTCATATCTAAAATGTATCAACAGCTCAAAAAATTGAATCACTCCAAAACTAATCTCCAAAGTAACAACCATCCCATTAAAAGATGGGCCAAAGACTTAAAGAGAGTTTTCTCTGAAGAAGGAACAAAAATGCCGTATAGACACATGAAGAAATGCTCAACATCTCTGGTCATAAAGGAAATGCAAATCAAAACAACTCTAAGATTCCACCTCACTCCAGTTAGAATGGCCAGGATCAGGAAAATGAATAACAACAGATGCTGGAGGGGATGTGGCCAGGAGGGATCACTACTACACTGTTGGTGGGAGTGCAAACTCATTCAACCACTATGGAAAGCAGTATGGCACTGCCTCAAAAGGCTAAACATAGAGCTCCCCTATGACCCAGCAATTCCACTACTTGGCATTTACCCAACCATCCAGAAACTAGGGCATACTAAATCCACTACCACAAAAATGTTCATTGCAGCATTATTCACCATAGCAAAAATATGGAACCAACCTAGATGTCCGTCCGTTGATGAGTGGATCAACAAGTTGTGGTATTTGTACACAATGGAATTCTATGCTGCTGTCAGAAAAAACGGCATCTCCCCATTTGTTAGGAAATGGAAAGTCTTAGAAAAAATCATATTAAGTGAAGTAAGCCAGACTCAAAGGAACTTAGGCTCAATGGTTTCCCTCATTTGTCATAATCAGTAGAAACCTTGGGCTCTATTAGCAGAGAACTGCAATAGAGCAAAACCTTGATACATAAGGCCATATAGTATGAAGCTAATTGAAAGGACCTCCAGGATATTGAAACAAAAGCCATATAATTAATGATTGTTGTCCTTAATGTACTATGTTATCTCTCATCTCTTTTGCTGTCCATTGGTTATCTGATATATAGGATTTATTTGTATTTGGTTATTTGAAATTGGATAGGGAAGGGGGGAAAACCAAGATGGGGGGATGGAGGAGAGGGAAATGGGTACCAAGACATGTGCAAGGGTATCAACATATGTGAATTAATGCACTTTTTATCTAGCATATATCATGTAACCCTTTTATTAATTACAATAAAAAATAAATTAAAAAAAAGAAAAGTGGTGTTATGTGCTTCATTTCCCTTATCTATCTACACACAAATACAATATATATATGTATGTTTTGAAAACTTTTTCACTTTAATTTCATACATTCATAATTAAAAGATTGAAATATTAATCATCTTCATAGTATATCATTTTAATACCTTAATTTCTCTATATCTCCATAACTCCACTTTAATCGAGTTAATCACTTGGTTCTTCTCCTTGCTCCTATTGATGTGGTGAATTAGATTAATTGACTTGCGTATATTGAACCAGCATTGCATCCCTGGAATGAATCCTAAGGAAAGCTCTGGAGAAACTAGGATTCCATGGAACATTCTTCAATATAATAAAGGCTGTGCATGGTAAACCTACAGCTAGCATTATAATTAATGGTGAAAAGTTAGTCATTTTCTCTAAAATCAGGAACAAGACAAGGATGTCCATTCTCTCCATTCCTCTTCAATATTGTATTAGAATTCCTAGCTAGAGCAATAAGGCAAGAGGCAAACATAAAGGGATTCAAATAGGGATAGATGAAGTGAAACTCTCCCTCTTTTCAGATGACATGCTCCTGTATTTAAAAAATCCTGTAGATTTCCAAGTTACTCAAGCTGATAGGAAATGTTGGCAAAGTAGCAGGGTATAAAACTAACCCTCAAAAATCAAAGGATATTCCATATGTCCACAAGAAGAGTGAAACCAGGAAACTTCATTTCTAATAGCAAAAAAAAGACCCAAACAAACAAACAAAATTAACCCTAGGAATTATCATAATCAAAGAAAAAAAGGATCTCTATAATGAAAACTTTACAAACCTGAAAAAGGAAATTAAAGCAAAATACAGAAGTGAAAATGCCAAGGCCCTGAGGTTAAGCAAATGACCTGCACAAATTAAAGTTTTAAAAATAAATAAAATCCTGAGAGGAAAAAAAAGAAATCCTACTCTAAAACAACTAGAAGGACAGAAATAACAAAAATAAAATCAGAAATATCAGAGATTGAAATAAGATCTACTATACAAAAAATTGATAAATCAAAAAGTTGGTTATTTGAAAGAGTCAACAAATTAGACAGACCCCTGGCAAGAATAATCAAAATAAGGAAAGGGGAGACTCAAATAAACAAAATTAGAGACCCCACGGGAACAATTACAACTGATTCCCAAGAAACTCAGTCCATAATGAATAGGTACTACCAGGACTTATATACAAAGAAACAAGAAAATCTAGTAGAAATGGATGATTTCTTAAATTAATATAGGCTACCCACACTGAACAACGATGAGGTAAACAAATTGAACAAATCAATTTCTTACAACAAAATTGTGGAAGCAATTAGGGAAATGCCAACCAAAAAGGGCCCAGGTCCAGATCGACTCTCTGCGGAATTCTACAAGACATTTAAAGATGAAATAACACCTATACTCTTGAAACTCTTCTGAGAAATAGAAACAGAAGGAGCAATACCAAACTCATTTTACGAAGCTAATATTACTCTCATCCCCAAACCAGGGAAAGACCCCCCAAAAAAAGAAAACTACAGACCTATCTCTCTAATGAACACAGATGCAAAACTCCTCAATAAAATATTGGCCAACAGAATCCAGAAACAAATTTAAAAAATCATACACTATTATTAAGTGGGCTTCATCCCACAGATGCAAGGCTGGTTTAACATTCATAAATCAATCAATGTAATACATCACATCAATAGAGCTAAGTATAAGAATCATATGATAATTTCTCTGGACGTGGAGAAGGCATTTGACAAAATACAACATCATTCATGCTGAAAGCACTAGAAAAAATAGGAATAAGAGGTACATTCCTCAAAATAGTGAAAGCCATATATGAAAAACCTACAGCCAGTATTATACTAAATGATGAAAGACTGGAACCATTCACCTTAAAATCAGGAACTAGACAGGGATGCTCACTCTCTACACTTCTCTTCAATATAGTGCTGGAACCCTTAGCCAGAGCAATAAGGCAAGAGAAGGACATCAAAGGGATCCACATAGGGAAAGAAGAAATTAAACTATCCCTATTCGCAGATGACATGATCCTCTACTTGAGTGACCCAACAAACTCCACTCCCAAACTTCTTGAGTTAATAAACTACTTTAGCAAAGTGGCAGGATACAAAATTATCCTTCAGAAGTCAGTAGCCTTCTTGTACACCAACAATACACAAACAGAAGGCTAAATCAAGAAAATTTGCAATAGCCCCCAAAAGAATAACGTACTTAGGAATATACTTAACCAAAGATGTAAAGGAATTATTCAATGAAAACTATAAAAGCCTAATGAAAGAAATTAAAGAGGAAAGTAGGAAATGGAAAGACTTCCCATGCTCATGCCTAGGGAGAACCAACATAGTGAAAATGGCTATACTGCCAAAATTGATATACAAATTCAATGCAATCCCCATCAAAATCCCAAAGACATTCTTTATGGAAATTGAAGATATAATCCAAATATTCATATGGAACAAGAAAAGACCTACAATAGCACAAGCATTAACTCAAAGTGGATCAAAGACCTCAACATCAGACCGGAAACCATGAAACTGCTACATGATAAAGTAGGAGAGACACTGGAACTCATAGGCACAGGCAAAAGATTCCTGAACAGAATCCCAAGGTCACAACAGATTGGAGACAGACTCTGTAAATGGGACTACCTAAAAACAAAAAGTTTCTGTACAGATAAAAACATAGTTGCAAAAGTAGAGAGACAGCCAACCAACTGGGAAAAGATATTCACCAACACTACATCTGACAAATGCTTAATATCCAGTATCTATAGGGAACTCAAGAAACTAATCCCCCCAAAACCCAATAAACCATTCACTAAATGGGCAAGGAAGCTAAAGAGAGACTTATCAAAGAAGAGATTAAAATGGCAGAAAAGCATATGAGAAAATGTTCATCATCCATGGTCATAAAGGAAATGCAAATGAAAACAACCCTAAGGTACCACCTTACCCCAACAAGAATGGCCAAGATTTTGAACTCAGACAATGACGGTTGCTGGCGGGGTTGTGGAGAAAAAGGAACCCTACTACACTGCTGGTGGGAATGCAGACTAGTTCAGCCACTCTGGAAAGCAGTGTGGAGGTTTCTTAAAGAACTGAAAATAGACTTTCCCTATGATCCTGCCATACCACTTCTGGGCATCTATCCTGAACATCATGACCCTGGATATTACAAGGGCACTTGCTCAGCTATGTTCATCTCTGCACTATTCACAATAGCCAGGCAATGGAAACAATCCAGATGCCCTACTGCAGATGAATGGATACAGAAAATGTGGTATATATACACAATGGAATTCTACATAGCCAACAGACAAGATAAAATAATGGCATTCACAGGGAAATGGATGAATCTAGAGTGAATCATGTTGAGTGAGACAAGTCAAGACCTAAAGAACAAAAGGCGCATGGTATCCCTAATATGTGGCTATTAAATTCAAAGAGTACAAGAGCGAGGACTCAATAACTGCATAGCCAAAGCTATGAACATGGTAATGGAAATATAAACATAACTATATAGACATAAAAACCTATGACTCTATAGACATAATGTTTTATTTCTTAAATTAATATGTTTCTATGACATACAAACCCTTAGCCTAATTCTGATTAAGTTCTAAATACTAAGTCCCAGTGTTTGTAAATAGAGATTCCCTCCTTGAACACTTATTTGTTAAACTTGTCATTTAAAATGATGTAAAAATCAACATTAATAAATTCTTTAAAAAAAGAAAGCAGATATGAGAAATAAATGGTGAAAAGAGTCAAATACAGTAGTTAGACATGCTGTGTGTGGCTGGCAAAAATGGAGATTTCAGTGAAGTTTGAACAGGCTTTAGAAAGATGTGAGTAAGTTTGGGTACTTGTGTCAGCCCTCCAGGCCACTTGACTCAGTAGAATTGTAAGCACAGCTGACAAGAACCGATTTTTTTGTCACTTTCATTTCAGGTCTAAACTGAAATCTCAAAATGTATGGTGTGTTTAAGAATGTTTCACAAAAAAGACAAAAATTATTCAAGTTTAAGTATTCTAAGCACATTCATTTTTTTTCATATATTTTTAAGCATGTCCATTTTTTTCTTTGCCAATTTCATTTCACCTTCATAAATGTATTTTCATGGTGGAATGATGGTTTTCCTGGTCTAAAATCTGAACATCCAGTAGTGCTAGTATAGTAGTAGTATTTTCTCAGAGATAACATGCAAAATGTGTTCATTTTACCAATAAAATGATTACATGATTCATTATCTAATCACAATCTTCAGAAGAGCACATAAAGGAAAGCCAACTTTTCTGAATAAATAAGGTTTTCTATCCTAACATTAGTCTTCTTTACCATTATTGCAAAGGTGATATACAGAGGGATTACAGTTATGTAAGTCAGATTCAGATAGAGTATATTTCTTTGAGGAAAATGTCACATCTTTCCTCTTTCCCTCCCCAATTTTCTCCTATCGCATGCACAGATTGTATACTTTCATTTGTGGCATATTGTCTAGTGAGTGTCACTGCTTGTACTATCATGACTTCTGATATCATTTATTTTGGTGATCAAGGAAATGTTTAGAAGCAAATAAGAGAATATTGTAACTAGAATAGAATACCATAATATTGTTAAATGTAGAATTCTACTGTGTCCGAAAAGGTGTTAAATTTAATCATAGAAAAGTTTGTCAAGATGTTTTTGCTTTGATAATTTGTCTGTCTGGAAAATGTTTGAAAAATATGTATAATTCTCTTATTGGAAGATGTTTACTTCCTTCTAGCTAGTTCCAAAAATTAGAACTTTAGCTCCAATAATGCCAGATACTCATTTGTTCCTCTCTGTAAGAATTCATGAAGTTGCAGAAGCACTCTATGCACTTACCTGTCAAAAAATAGAAGTGAAGACTTCTATTTCTATATGAGATGTACAATGTGAATATCAGAAACATATTGAGGCCAGTAGAAAAAGCCAGATAAACTAGTATGTCATGACTTTCACTAGACTCACTAGACTCAGCAGAAAACAAAACACAAAGCAACCAAGTTACCTGAATCTGAAAGAGAAGCAAGTTGAAAGAACCTCAGGATGTATAAGTGGTAGAACAGTGAGCAAGAATAACAAGACACCCAATTAAATGTATAAGATTAAATCAGGGATCTATTAATAAATACTCACATTGTTCTAAATAGCTATAACTCAAATTTTAGTGAATTTCACAGTATCCTAACATTTTTTCTATATAACCTCACCAGTGGTTTATGGAATAAAAATGTGGGAGGGGGTAACAGTGTTCAAGAAGTAATGTGCTCACCACCTTACATTTGTAAGTATAATCCCTCTGTACATCACCATGTAATACTAAATACTTAGGAGGCTGATATCTGAGAATTGTGGTTCAAAGCCAGCCAGGGCACAAAAGACTATGAAACTCTTACCTCAAATTAACCACCAGAAAACAGAAAATGGTGCTATGGCTCAAGTGGTAGAATGCTAGCCTTGAGCTGAAAAGCTCAGGGACAGCACCCTGGCCTAGAGTTCAAGCTGTGCAAATAAATAAATAAGTAAATCAAGCAAGCAAGCAAGTGCACAAGACCTTCCATTCAAGCCCCAGTAATGGTGCTCACATACACACACACACACACGCGCACACACACACACACACACACACACACGCACGCACGCATACACACACACAATAAGCAATACACAAAAACCCCATGATGATGATTAGCAATATTTCATTACCTTTTTTAGAGCAGTGATGTGTAGCTGGTCTATAATTCATGTGGTAATTTCACTTTCTAAACTGTGTCTAAGTACTTATTTCACTAAATTCTTTCATCCAGTTTAATTCAGGTCATTACATTGAGGCATACTATGAACCTCTGTAAACCAGAGAAGTACGTTAATTCTGAGCATCAAATAGGAAGGCCTGCTAGGGATTTGGTGTTAGAAAGGACCTTGATGGGTGAAGTAGTAGGTGCAAACAAATCATCCTGATGAAGCCAGATAGTACAGGAGATAATCTTTCAAGTACTTCTCTTTAAATTAAGGAAACAAAAGTCATTTGGGGGGAAATGACCTAAGGCAACTGAAGCCTGTGAAGGGAACTCATGGTATTTAGAAGTGCTATCTTTGCTCAAAGAGTCACAAGAGAATGCATTTCTTCCTGAGGGATGAATATCTCACCCAGCTTAACAGCTAACTGACAGAATGTTTGACTTCCTAAGAAAACTCAAGCTACCTGCTGAAAAGGGGACCTCCTTGTTTCAAGCTTTTGTGTTATGGCAGGATACATTCTTACTTGGAAACCCAAAGTAACACCAGGTGTAGTTAGAGTGAAGACAAAGCATCTATCTTTACATAACATTAAAGACAGACCCCCCTGCATTTACCCTATAAATACCCCAGCAGCCCAAGGAGCTGTGTGTTTCTCCATTTAGCTCCCTAGGAGAGCATCCATACTCTGTAAGAGTGGGCTTCTTCCATTTTTGTCTATTGTTCTGATTCTTTATTTACTCAATAAAGCTATGCCAAGTTTTCTTACCATGGTGACTTGTTCTGTGATTGAAGTCAAGGACCCTAAGTGAAGAGTTTCTATATTTTAAGGGAAGTATCACTAAACCTCACCTCCATGGGGCGACACTTACACATAAGAGTCTTAGGTTTGACTCACCTGAAGCAGCAAAACTTAAGTCATGCAAATTGTAAATCAGATTCCAAATTGTTACTCAAGAAAAAGGGTAACAATGAATTTTTAGTATTTTATTTCTCATTATATATTCTCTATCATCTCAGGTATGTGCAAATATTTATTGGCATTTCTATGTGTCAAATAACAAATATATCTGTAATAATAATATATAATAACATGTTATATATAATTCTACATGCAAATAACTCAAAGGGAAGCAAAAATAAACTAAGGTGAAAGAGACACAAAGAAACTAATAGGAGATATGTATCTCCTTTATCTCTAATTCCTTTATCTCTAATTCGTTCTCTACTAGAACATACTTTGAAGAATCTTTATTAACTATTACCTAGATACAAATTTTTAACTTGTTTACTGTCACTTATATCACATTTTTGGGTGACTTTGTTATTGTTAGGATGATAAGTTGTCAGTTTCCATTTTTATGTTTTGTTTCTATCCTTACATAATTGTACAAAGGGGTTTCAACTCCCTTTGTAAATACAATTCATCTTGATCTATATGACTCCTTCCCTTCATCTGTTCTAATACCATCATTCCCTGGATTTAGGGTAATAGTAGTTATGCAGGCTCAAACAGGTTTGGGTATTTCATATCCAAGAAATTTAAATCTTTCCTCTCCTTTAAGTTAAGACAAAAGATAAAGCATTAAAATCAAATTTATGCAACAAGTTCTTTTTATATCTTTTGTGGCCAAACCTAGTCTGACTGTCTTTTGTACCTGGAACCTGCTGGCTTTGTTGGAATGAGACATTAAGAGAATTATTTAAATTTTAAACAGTTGAAGTAGTTACATTACAACCTTCAAAAATTGGCCTATTTATAGTACTTTATGCTTTTATATTTAAACTTTCTTCTTTTTATTGCCAATAAAGGCAGACATTTTAAGACTGAGTATGATCTCATAAGCCAACTGTTGACAAGAATATGATTTCTATTCGGGTTCTATTCTTTTACTTAAATGATTTCTCCCAAAAGACAGGAAAAACACTGTGATTCACATTGATGACTGATTCTGCATCTACAGAAATGAAACAAATGAAATAGGTTTCTATTTTGTACAGATTTAGAAATAAAAAAGGAATATATTAACTGAACTATAGAACAGTTTGTACCTTTAAGTATATTCTAATTTGACTAAGAATTAAAAAGTTTAGAGAATTAACTGGATCAATTTGAATATTTTAATAAAAAATTCTGAATAAAATTTCATTGCCTTCAAATGCAAATAATTATTAATAACCATTATTTATTTTCTTTAGGAGCGTATGTGTTGGGGTCCTTCTTGGACTAGGAGGGGGATAAAATGGCGGTGGAGCCCATGAATAATCCCAGGAACACAAACTTTAGAGACCAGACTCTCCGTGCAGATCTAACTTTACAAAAACTTTACTTTCACTAAATACAGATGGAGTGGTGGCTACCATGTCATCAAATAATGACCTCCCTGAATGCGACCATCAGCCAATGGTGTCCTGAGACACACCCCACTTGCTCCAGGCAGGTGAGGCCTGGCGCCTTCTGGCTCCTGATTGCTTGTGTCACTGAGTGTGTACGTGCTGAAGCACAGGTGGCAAGCAGCAGAGTTCCTCGAGCTACCCCACATATATGCATTTTAATATGTGTTTTGGAAATACTAGATACACTGAATTGTAACTGTATAAACAGTTAAGACCTGCAAGTTTAATTTCATTTCTTTATAATTTTGCTATATTATTACATAGAAAAGTAATCATTTGCTTTTGTTTATTTATTAAATCTGATCAAGTATGAGTGGATCATAATGTGCTTTACAGTGAAATGCTGTGAAACATGAAATTTTTGGTTTACAAGTCACTATAATCTATGCTCAGACACTCCAAAACATTGCTAATATTCAATGCCGTTCTAGAGATGTGGTCCGAGTGCTGGCCTATAAGACATGTGGCAGTTGTACTGTATAAACTGTGTCTAAGTAAATTAGCCAATAAAGTATCTTCTAAAGTGTATGCAGCTATTTACAGGTCATAGCACTGAGGCATACTCTGAAGTAGTGTAAATCTATATTGGGGGTGCATTATTTGAATTTTTAAAAATTCAGTTTATTTTATTTCAGAGTCTTGAAAATAGCTTTTGTTTTTGAATATTTTCTGAAAGGTATCTTTGTCAAAAATCCTATCATATCCATAAGCTTACAAGAAAGTATGGTCAACTGGCATCAGAGAAAAATTAAATGTTAGCAAATGAAATTTATATTTTCTGACTTCAGTTTAAATTACAGTGTTCAGTCTTCATTTATTTTCTTTTATATTTTAATGCAATAGATTTATTTCATATACAAAATTAGAAATGTTAATTACTAACACATTTAAAAGAACTAAAATGTAATTATTCCTTGCCCTACTGAAGAAAGATTGGTTAAATGGAAGATACTTTTAATTTAAAAGCTATTACAAGGTATGATTAATCTCAATAGTTATAATACTTATTGAAAATAAATTGCTTAAACCTTTAATTAAAAGTTGAATAATCATTAAAACTATGTAATTTGAAATGAAGGTCTTGAGTTCAAATGTTTTCTGACTTAGTACTAAATCAGTTTAAAATTTAAACTATACTACCTATGAGTGTACTAGTTTGAGCTAGGAGTTTGATGAATACTTACATAATATACTCTGCTTTTATTTGATTGTAAAATACAGCACATATTGTAATTTAAATAGCTATATCAATGCCAACCACAAATTGTTTTTTAAATCTCTTATTGTTTCTGTATCTGACTGGTATAGTGTATATATGTTCTTATATTTATTTGAAATATGGAAGGGAAAATGAAAAACAAGATGATTGGGTAGGAGGGAAAGTAGGAGAAAAACAAAGGAATGGGTATCAATATTCATGTACCCAAAACCTGATGAATGTAATTTTAAGTTATCTATAGATCACTGATTATGCACAATGAAACTAATGTATGTTATGTCAGCAATTAAAATGTTGGAAGCATTAAAAATGAATGTATTCAAAACAAACTCCAGGTATGAATACTAGATATTTTTAATTTGTTGTTGTTCTTGTTTTCTTTCCTTTTTGTCTTGTTTGTTAGCTTATCTGACTTTGGAAGGGAAAGTGGGGCACAGAAGTGGTGGGATAGAGGGTGAACAGATGATGCTATGGTACTCCCTAGACACTATTTTGAAAACAAACTATATCACTGGAGTGAGGTGGAATCCTAGAGTTGTTTTGATTTGCATTTTCTATGGCCAGGGATGTTGAGCATTTCTTCATGGGTCCATAGGCCATTCTTATTTCCTCTTCAGGGAAGACTCTAAATCTTTGGCCCTTCTTTTAATGGGATGGTTGTTTCTTTGGAGATTAGTTTTGGAGTGATTCAATTTTTTGAGCTGTTGATATATTTTAGATATGAGGCCTTTGTCTGTTGTATGGTTAGTGAAGATTTTCTCCCACTCTGTAGGCTTTCTAGTTAATTTGCTAGCTATGTCCTTTGCCATACAGAAGCTCTGCAGTTTAATGCAGTCCCGCTTATCCAGACTTTCTCTGATTTGTGTTTCGGGGTGCTTGTTAAGAAAGTTTCAACATGTGCCAAGGAGGCCTAGTGTATCTCCTGTTCCTTCTTGTAAAGTTTTCAGTGTGTCAGCTTTTACCTGCAGGTCTTTGATCCATTTGGAGTTAATTCTAGTGCAGGGTGACAAAGAAGGATCCAACTTTAGTTTTCTGCAGGTGCTTAACCAGTTCTGCCAGCACCATTTGTTTTGAGGAGTCTGTCTTTCTTCCACTCTATTTTTTTTGGCTTCCTTAACAAAGACTAGGTGGCCATAGGTCTGTGGTTTAATATTTGGGTCCTCAGTTCCATTCCATTGGTCTTCAGGCCTGTTCTTGTGCCAGTAGCAAGCTGTTTTGATAATTATAGCCCTGTAATAGAGTCTAAAGTTGGTATTGAAATTCCTCCTGGGCTGTTCTTTCTAAGAAGTGTTTTTGCTATACGGGTCTTTTATTATTCCATATGAAATTTTGGATTGCCTCTTCTATTTCTTTAAAGAATGCCATTGGGATATTGATGGGTATTGCATTGTATTTGTAGATAGCCCTGGGCAAGGTTGTCATTTTCACGATGTTGATTCTTCCAATCCAGGAGTATGGGAGGTTTTTCCATTTCTTCAGTTCTGCTTTAATTTTCTTTTTTAGGGTTTTAAAGTTTTCATCAAAAGGACCTTCACATTCTTAGTTAATTCCTAAGTACTTTATTTTCTTTGAGGCTACTGCAAAAGGATTTGCTTTTCTGATTGTTGCCTCATTCCTCTCAATGTTGACATAAAGGAAGGAAGTTGATTTTTGAGAGTTAATTTTATACCCTGCTACCCTTCCAAAGTTTTGAATCAGCTCAAGCAGATTGGAAGTGGAGTCCATAAAGAATCATGTCATCTGCAAAGAGGAAAAGTTTCACTTTCTCTTTCCCTATTTGGATCCCGTTTATGCTTGCTTCTTGCCTTATTGCTCTGGTGAGGAATTCTAATACTATGTTAAAGAGGAGTGGAGAGAGTGGCCATCCTTGTCTCGTTCCTGGCTTTATAGGGGAATAGCTTTAGCTTTTTATCATAAAGTATAATGCTAGCTGTGGGTTTGTCATACACAGTCTTTATTATACTGAGGAAAGTTCCATGGATATCTAGTTTCTCCAGATCTTTTAGTATAAAGGGGTGTTGGGTCATTTCAAATGCCTTTTCTGCATCTATTGTTCCTGTTGATGTGTTGAATTATATTAATTGATTTGAGTATGTTGAACCAGCTTTGCATCCCTGTGATGAATCCTGTTTGATTATAGTGTATAATTTTTTGATGAGTTGCTGAAAATGTTTGGCCAGTATTTTGCTGAGAAATTTTACATGAATATTTATCAAAGAAATAGGTCTATAGCTCTCTTTCTTTGATGAATCTCTGGTCTGGGGATGAGGGTTATAGTGGCTTCATAGAATGAATTTGGCCAAGAGCCTTAATTTTCAATTTCTTTGCAAAGCTTGAAGAATATTGGTGTGAGTTCTGCTTTGAAGACCTTATAGAATTTAGCTGTGAATCCATCTGACTCTGGGCTCTTCTTGGATGGAAGGTCTCTTATTGCCATTTCTATTTCAGTGCTTGTAATAGATCTGATTAGTTGGAGTAGGTCTTCTTGGTTAAGTGTGTGTATGTTAATATTGACTAGGAATTCGTCCATTTCTTCTAGATTCTCAGATTTGTTGGCCTAAAGGTTTGATAAGTATTCCCTCATGAAGCTCTGGATCTTGGTAATTTCTGTCGTGATATTACCAGTCTCATCTGTGATTTTGTTTATTTACGTGTGCTCTTTTCTTTTTTTGGTGTGATTTGCTAAGGGTCTGTCAATTTTGTTATTTTTTTTCAAGAACCAACTCCTTGTTTTGTTGATTCTTCTGTAGTTATAGGTTTTTTGGACTCCAAATCATTTAATTCTGCTTTGATTTTAATAATTTGCTTCCTTCTAGTGGGATTGTGGTTGGTTTGTTGCTCTTTTACCAAGAGCTTAAGGTGCAACATCAAATTGTTGGTTTGAAATGTTTCCAATTTGTTAAGGTAAGCACTCAGAGCTATAAATTTTCCTCTGAGTACTGCCTTTGCTGTGTCCCAAAAGAGCTGGTATTTTGTGTGCTCCTTTTTGTTAAATTTCATAAACTGTTGATCTGATCTCCTCGATGACCCATTGGTCATCGAACAACAATGTGTTGCTCAGTCTCTATGAGTTACAGGGTTTTCGTTGGTGGAGACTGGTGTTCAGTTCCAAGTAGATGCCCCTGTAGTATGAGAGAATGCAGGGAATAATTTCAGTGTTTCTGAATCTGCACAGGTTTGCTTTATATACTAAAATGTGATCTATTTTGGGAAATGTTCCATATGCTGCTGAAAAAAAAACTTGTATTGTGATGTTGCTGGGTTAAATACTCAGCAGATGTCTATTAGATCTAGTTGGTCTATACAGTTGTTCAATTCAGAAGTTTCTCTGTTGAGTTTTTTCCTGGTTGATCTGTCCATAGGTGAGAGTGGTGTGTTAAAGTCACCAACAATCACTGTGTTTCAATCTCTGTATGGTTTCAGTGAAAGTAAAGTTTGCTTGATGAAGTTCAGTGCTCCAGGATTAGGTGTGCAGATATTTAGGATGGTTATGTCCTCCTGGAGGAGAGATCCCTTTATTAGTATGTAATAATCTTCTTTGTCTTTTCTCACTAATTTTAGTTTGAGTCTGTTCTGTCTGATATGAGAATAACAACTCCAGCCTGTTTCTGGGGACCATAAGCTTGATTAATTTATTCCTCTCACTTTCAAAAAATGTTTGTTTTTTGGAGCAAGATGTGTCTCTTGAAGATAGCAGAAAGATGGATCTTGTTTTTTGATCCTGCTAGAGAGTCTATGCCATTTAATTGGAGAGTTAAGTCCATTGATATTGAGAGTTATGACTGAAAAATATTTACTACTTCCTGCCATTTTTAAAAGCTTTCATTAGGGCCTGTGGCTTGACAGTTCTTGTGGTACTTAGCTGGTATGATTTTTCGGTGCCTTTTGTTTGTCAGTGCCACCTTTGTGTTGGTTTTCAATGTGTAGAACATCTTTGATAATTTTCTTTAATGCTGTTTTGGTTGCTACATAATGTTTCAACTTTTCCTCAGAATGGAAGGTTTTTATTGTTCCCTCAGTTATGAATGACAGCTTAGTTGGTTACAGTATTCTTGATTGGTAGTTTTTTTTTATCTTAAGGGCATGACATATATCCTTCCAATCTCTTCTTGCTTGCATGGTCTCTGCTGAGAAATCTGTGGTTATTCTGGTTTTTGGGTTGCTTTCAGGATCCTTTCTTTGGTCTCTATTGATCCTGTACAGATTATAATGTGACAGTGGGATGTGTCCTTTTCTGGTCAGGTCTGTTTGGGTTTCTAAAAGCTTCTTGTATCTGGATGGTCCTGCCCTTCTGGATGTTTAGGAAATTCTCTGAGATGATTCCCTGAAGTATATTTCCAATACCATTGACCTCTTTCTTCAGGCCCTCCTCAACAAATTATCCTTAAATTAGGCTTCCTAATTGTATCTTAGACCTCCTGAAGCATTCTCTCATATTTCCTAGATTTACCTTGACTCATTTTCTGTTCTATCTCTATAACAACTAAATTATCTTCAACCCGGTGATTCTCGCTTCTGTATTGTCTAACCTGCTATCAATACTTTCTACTTTATTCTTCATCTCATTTCCTTCCAATTGCTCATTTTTGATGCTTGCATCTCTTGTTTTAGATTGTGTATGGACTTCTTTAACTCCTTGATTTCTATTTTAGTGGTTAGGTCAACAAATTTACTCTCATTGATCATTTGTTGGAGTTTGGTCAGCTTTTTGTTTGTGGATTCTATGAATTTGTTGATTTTTCATTGTCTAGCTCTCTCATGTTCACGTAAATCCTTTATTATGGCCTCCTTTATGGCTTCCTCATGTTCACTTATCACCATCTTTATTGCTTCATCTCGTTTAGATATGGCTCCCTCATGTATCTCTTTCTGTATGTTTTCAAACTTTTCATTAATCATGTTTATCAGTTGCATTTATGTAGCATTTAGATGACTCTCCTCTAGTTTTGCCATTGACTGCTCCATTGTCTGTTTATATTGGGTGGGAGATTTGACATTTTTCTTGAGTTTCTTGTTATGCCCATTTGAAAATTGTAGCAAGATTAATATTGCACAAGATTGCAATTTTTAAGATATAACCAACCTAGAGCTCTTTAGCTGGCCACAGAATAGATGTTCACAATTTTAGATTGTTATTATCACTCTTTCTATTTGTGCACTTACAGACAAATCTAATACCACCACCGGTCACCATTTTATGACTGCCCCCCCAAACAAAAAGAAAACTCACAATCCAATATCTATTGTATTTAAGTCTCTCTGGACTTACAGTATAATTGAACACCTAGATATACGATATTGCTCAACAACCATCAACTGTAGATCCATGCTTTATAAAAGTTGAAGGATGAACAGAGGACCAGAGGTAGAAAAATAGTATAAAAGACAAGAGGGGAGGTAAGGAAAGAGTAATGTAGGAATGTAAAATTAATATAGTAATGAAGAAAAGGGATAGTGTAAGGATAATTGACATAAGGTGATAGAAAGGTAAAATAGTTAAGTACAAAATTTAGAAAAAATATGAAAATAAGAAGAGTAATAAGAAGAATATATAAATAAAGGAGAAAGGTATGTATATAGGAGAGATAAATGATAAAATTTTTAAAAAGTAAAAATAACAACAAAAAGAAAACCAAGAAAAAAGGTGGGGGGGGCAATCCCACACAATTGTAAGTTCTTAAATAAGAAATACTAGTGTTAAGGACTAACAGATTAAAAAGCATGTGACTGTATCAATAAGAACATCATTTATATCCAGTCTATACCCAGTGTTGTCCCTATGTTTCTAGGAACAACCACAATGACAGAAGGAAAGCAGAAAAAAACAAAATGGAAAGAATCCTAACATTAAAAAAATAAGGGTGGAGGTAAAATGGTAAAAAAAAAAATAAGAACACATAAAAATGCAACTGAAAATGAAAAAAGGTAGAAAAAAGGAGGTATTCTTCAGTTTGTTTTTCTTTTTTTTGTGGGGGGCAGGGTGTGATGGAATAGGAAACTTGTGTCTCCACTAAATTCGGGATCCAAACAATTCAAAACATCTTCTTCTCCTGCGATTTGGCTTTGTGGTTTTTCTGATCCTTTTGCTTGTTTGGGCAGAGAGAAAAAAACAAAAATGGTGGAGCCACAAATGGCTTTGTTTACCAGGAGTGGGGCCCTGCCCAGGAGGAGGAATTTCCACTAGCGCTGGGAGCAGACATCCAGCTAAGTTGCCTCTGGGAAAACCTTTGCCATTTTGAATGATGGTGCTGACAGCACCACTTCTCAGGCTCCAGTTGGTTTGGCAGGGTCTTTGCCAGCAGTCAAGATCGTTGCCATCTTAAGCCGATCTCCTCTAGCTTTTTTCCACATTTTCTCTTTTTGACATGATTTTCCATTTGAAACTTTAAAAAATTATTAAGTATTAAGATCTTTTTCCCATCAAATTTTTAAGACTCAGAGAAGCTGTTTCATTGCCTGTTCAGGAAATAAACAGGAAGTGAAGATTAACTTTTTTGGATTCTACCTCAGAAATGCTAGCAGCAAACTGCCTTAATATTATGGCTGAAATGATCAGAGGGAACTATTTATTACAAGTTAAGCTATCCGAATTTTACCAGTGGCAAGTAGAAGTTGAACCTACTGTATACAGATAATTACTCAGAAAGTATAAAAATAAATTATACATCATAAATTATTATTATTTTATGCCTGTCCTGGAGCTTGAACTCAGGGGCTAGAAATTGTCCCTAAGCCTATGTGCTCAAGGCTGTGCTCTCCACAGCAACATTTGAGCCACAACAACACTTTTCCACTTTCATGGTAGTTAATTGGAGAAAAGAGTCTCAAGCTGTTTCCTGGACATACTAGTTATGAATTAGAAGCATTAGATCTTAGCCTCCTAAGTTGCTAGGGTCATAGCCAAGAATCACAAGCTCCCAGGTCAAATTAATAATAATAATAATAATAATAATAATAATAATCCATGAAAGTGACTCAATGAAAGTCAGACACTGAATGCCCAGAATTTGCAGCGTGGGTGAAGTAAGTGTAGAAAAGTTTGCAGAATACATGATACTTATAGTCAGCACACAGGATTTGAGATGAGATAGGATGCAATGAAGTGACTAGTACATAAAATGACTAGTAAGAACCCTGTATAGGATATGAGGTGAATCCTAAATACTGACTGCAGAGAGAGAGAGAGACACTCTTCCCCCACTCTCTACATGTGTGTATGTGTGTTTATGCTTATGCATAAATATATGTATACTTATACTAATATGCATGTAGACATACGTAGTTCTGTGTCTAAATATATTTATTACACATATAATTGTAACATGACATATATATATACATATCCTTTAATACTCATACACATGCATACACAAAAAATAATCATAAAGTACTGTGTGAAAAATGTACTGCCCCTTGATTTTAAATTCTATATTGACAACTGTCTGGAAGCATACTCGGTTTTCAGTGATAGAAACACAACTTTCCATTCCATGGAGAAATTACATTAAATGCCCAGTTACTCACTACAGATACATAAATCCATATACAAATATGCATAGATACGAAGACAGTTTTTCACT
Source organism: Megascapheus bottae (assembly GCF_031878675.1). NCBI lineage: Eukaryota > Metazoa > Chordata > Mammalia > Rodentia > Geomyidae > Megascapheus > Megascapheus bottae. Next base: position 41,916,959 of record NC_143511.1, read on the forward strand.
CTTCATTTCATTCCTTAAGGATAAATTGTATTATTTGGTTTTTGAGAGGCAAAAGCACTCTGTGGAAGTTCATCTGGCACCATCAGGATATCTGTCTAGTCCTGAATAGGCACTTTAGTGACATGCCATGCTCGACTATTCCCTGAGAAACTACATAGGATTTTAGTTCACATTTGTAGTCTTACATTATTGCAAAATTCAAGGTAAACAATCACTCAAGTGTATGACTCTTCTCTCAGCCATGTTTAAGCAATGAGGAAGATTTAAGCAATTCAATAATGCCACCTCTTAAGATTCTGAACTAAAAGCAGACTTAAATATTGTTTTAAAAACAATAACCAGAGAGCAGTAGATCTTACATTATCTACAAACCTTTCTACCTCCTGACTTCATATGACTGCTTTTTCATGTGTAACTTGAATAAGAGTTTGGTACTCTATTCAGAAAAAATTTTTTGTTGCTTCTAAAAATTTTTGTTTTAGCCCAAAGTACAGAATTCTTACTTCAGAAAACTTAAAAAGTTGGTAGCCTGGAAGTATTTAAAGTATATAATGGAGAAAGATGCAACTGATTAATGGAAGCCCTGTCAAATTCAAAACTCACCCTCAAAAATTATACATAGTATCTTAAACATTATGTAAATACCAAAATTGTATTAAAAGTTGCAGATTTTATATTGAAACAGTTTGTAAATGATATTAAGATTAATATTTTACTTACAAGTGTTATTTTCACCCCTAATATGGTATAAACAATTACTATATGATTTTCCACAATTTTCATTACTGTATAAAATTTTATGGATATAGATATTTTACATATTTATGGAGTACCATGTGGCAGTTCAATAGACTGACACAATGTATAATGATCTGGTCAGCAGGCTAAATGACATATCTACATCAGACATTTGCTATTTTTTGTGTGCTAACAACACAAAATCCTTTCTACCAGCTACTTTGAAATATTCAATTAGTCATTCATACTTATCATAATGAGCAGTATGGTATTAGATGTTTTTCTTACTGACTGCATCTTAAAAACATTAAAACATTTTCTAGCTTTCCCTTCTTCCCTATATCGTTTCAAACTCTGGAGATCACTGTTCTACACTCTCCTTTCATACTATCAACTTTGTAGTTTTGCTTCCATGGGCAATCTATAGCATCTTTAGTAGTGGAGTGTAACAACTGTATTTGTGAACTTGCTGGATTGCACTGGTTTTCCTCAACACAATGGTGCCTTTTTTATATAAACACATGATTAGGTGACTTTGTGGAGACTGGTTGCTTGCCCAGTGTGTGGACTGCTTAAAAATATCTGGTTGAGGATGAGTGGGAAACATATTTATTTATTTTGGGCTTTCATGGACCAACATGCTCAAGATGAACTACACAGGTTCTTCCCTGGGAAGTGCAAGAAAGAGTGGTGCCATCTAGATAGTTAGCAGTATTGGCTCAGCAGAGCTGCTGCATGCATTTGGCCAGTTGCTTCATAAGACCCTGAATGACTGATGTATGAAGACTGTACCTTGCTGTAGGATTCTGGATGATGTGGAGAAGAACATACACTGAAACCTTCCTCCATGTGCTGAGATCTTCCTTCATGGCTATGCACATATATGGTGATCTTGGAAATTCTTCAAAATGGGCTCCAAGACAGAGAAGGATACAGGTGACTCCCAGAGGAAATAATGGAAAGAAATGAGGGAAGGTATGCCAATTACTGGAACGCTGTGCTGGATCTTTAGTAGAGTGTCTCTTGGTTCCTGGTTGAAAGTTTGAAGAATTGAAGTAGTGCATGCTGTGTGCTTTGTTTTCTTTTGAATAGGGCCATCTCATGTACCCAAACTTTTTTTCTCCCTTCTTTTCTTTCTCTTCTCTCTTTCCCTCTTTCTTCTCTTCCTTCCATTCTTCTTTCTTTCTTTCTCTTTCTCTCTTTCTTTCTCTCTCTCTCTTTCTTTCTTTCTCTCCCTTTCTTTCTTTCTTTCTTTCTTTCTTTCTTTCTTTCTTTCTTTCTTTCTTTCTTTCTTTCTTTCTTTCTTTTCTTTCTTTCTCTTTTTCTCTTTCTTTCTTCCCCACCCTCCCTTCCTCCTTCCCTGTGTCCATCTGTCTTGTCTTTCTTCATATATCTCTTTTACTTCTCTTTCTCTCTCTCTCCTTCCTTCCTACTTCCTTTATTCTGTTTTGATGCCCATCTTGGAGCTTTAAGTCAATCAGTGCCTGAGTTCTGTTTTTGATTAGGCTGGTGCTCTGTCTCTGGAGCCATATCTTCACTTCCAGATTTTTGGTGATTAATTGGAGATAAGAGCCTCATGATCTTTCTTCCTGGGCTGGCTATTAGCATTGCTCCTCAGATCTCAGACTCCTGAGATTCAATTGGCTAATCCCCACTACTTTCAATGGTCTGCTTTTGGCACATTAGTGAAGTAACTGTCATCTTCTTTTATGGAAGATGCTTTTTACCCTGTTCCCACCCCACCCCACAGTCTGCCACCTTACTTCTACCACAGTCTTTAGTTCTCAGTTTCAGCTGGTATTGGATCTTCTGATTGCTGAGGAAGAGAGTTAATGAAAACCCAGAGCAAAATCTGCCAGGTAGTGAAACAATCAAGATGTGATTGTGGCCGGAGGAAATTCTAGGTGCATCTCTGGTAAGTGGTTATTTGGTTGAAATTTAGAAAGGTGAGGAACAGAGGAAGAAACACAGGTATTCTAGATGGCTTTTAAACACAGAGAAGACATTTGTAAATATGCAGTCTTCAGATAATTTTAACCTTTGAACTGGCGTATAATATTCACTTATAATTGTTTTAAATTAACCTGCCTAATATAAAAAAATAAATAGAATATACCATAAAAGCCTTCCATTTATAGGAAATCTGAAATAATGGATTTGTAGGGAAATGCGCTACCTCCACATGATGATAATTGTGATGACAAGACAATGTTGTCATGAAAAGTTTTATAGTGAAATTTGCTCCACAGATTGATGTGCAATTATTATGTTTGTTTGTTAGACAAATGATGATGCCATATAGATTCTGGGGTGCAATTATTCTATTTTGTAGATACAAAATTTTTTAGAACATGTCTCAATGTTGCTTCAAAAGAAAAAGAGAAACTCTGTTCCTTTGGATATAATTTAAACTCAGCTGCTATACATGCAATCACAATATAACTTCTATATAGATTTGCAACCCAATTTCTCAAGATAGTTGCATACACTTTTTATTTTGGTCATCCTCACCTCTCACCTCTCCCAACAATATTCAAATGCATTGCATTCCCAACTCCTCAAGATCTATATTAAGCTCTCCTTTCTCCTTATGTGCCCTTTCATCTCTTCTTTTATTTCCTTTTATAGTCCCCTTTCTTTATTGCTTATTCTTATGCGCTGTGAAAGCATGACATCGTCCTATTTACAAAGCAAGCCCAGGCACAAAAAGACCTGAGACTCTAATCACCAATTAATCTCTAGAAAAGCAGAAGTGGGGCTTGTCTCAAGGGGACGGTGGTAGCCTTGTGCTGAGGATCTCAGGGTCTGCACCCAGGTGAAATTTTAATCCCCATGAACCACAAAAAAGGGGATAAACCAAAGGAAAACAAAAATGGAAGAAAAAAGAAATCTCTTCACACAGTACATTGAAAATAACAACAATGCAACAAACCCTCTTTGTTTCCATATCTTGGAGTTCATTTCTATAAACATCATCTTATGTGCTCATATGTACATAACAATTGAGTCATTGGATTCTTTTCTAGGACTACCCTAGACATGTGATAATTATTAAAAATGAGGGAAATTATGTAGCCTGTGTTCCTTCGGATCTGCCTTACTTCACGTAATAAGATTTTTTTCCAAGTCTTTCCACTTCCTTATAAATGTAGTGATGTCCTTCTTTCCGATAGAAGCATAAAATTCCATTGTGTATACACACCACATTTTCTTAGTCCATTCATCTCCTAAGGAGCATTGGATTGGTTCTATTTCTTAACTTCAGTAAATATAAGCCTGTAATGAACATGGCTATGCTGATAGTTTTAGTATGGCTTTGTTTGTGGTCATTTGAGTAAACCTTGGAAAGGAAATTAATGCAGAACTAAAGAAATGGAAAAAAACTCCCAAACTTCTGGATTAGGAGGATTACATTGTGAAAACGGCAATCCTGCCAGAGGCTGTCTCCAAATTTGATGCAATATCCATCAATATCCTAACACAACATTATTTTTTGTCCCTTGTGGGACTTGAACACTGGGTCGGGTCACTGTCCCTGAGCTCTTCAGCTCAAGGCTACAGTCTTATTCCTTCAGCCATAGCACCAATTCCATTTTTTTTTATATGTTATGGGATTTGAACTCTTGTCTTGGGCATTGTCCCTGAGGTCTTCAGCTAAAGGCTATCACCCTACCCCTTGAGCAACATTAACATCATTCTTTTAATGAAATAGAAGCAATCCAAAAATTCATATGTAATAATAAAAGACCCTGAATAGTAAAATGAATCTTTAACGGAAAAGAAGAGTGCTGGAGGAATATCAATACCAAACTTTGAACTCTAATACAAAACTTTAGTAATATAAACATCATGATACTGGCTCAAGTACAGGTCTGAGGATCAATAGACTCAGAAATGAACCTGTAGATCTATGACCACCTAAATCTTCAATAAGGGAATGAAAAAAAGAAGAATAGAAGAAAGACAGCCTTGCCATCAAAGGATGCTGGAAGAACTGGTTAAACACCTGTGGAAAACTAAAGTTAAATCCTTATATATCATCCTGCTCCAGAATCAATTCCAAATGGATCAAAAACCTTGAGGTAAATACCCTGAAAATATTACAGGAAGGAATAAAAGCAACACTAGGGCTCCTTGACACAGGTCAAATCTTTCTTAATACAGACCCAGAAACACAACAAATCAAAGAAAAGTTTGACAAATTGGATTGCATTAAACTGCAGAGCTACTACATGGAAAAAGGCATAGCTAGCAAGATAAAAAGAAAGTCCACAGATTGGGAAAAGCTCTTCACTATCCATACAATAGACAAGGGCCTCAGATCTAAAATATATTTAGAACCCAAAAAATTAAATCCACCAAGAACAAATACTCAAAGAAACAACTACCTCATTAATAAGTGGGCCACAGACTTAAAGGGAGACTTCTCTGAAGAGGAATATTCTCTGGAGAGGAAATATTTATCTCATGATAATTTAATGTCTTGTAGACATTTCAACATATTTCATAAATCTAGACTCATTATTCTAATTAATTGATCATTGATAAAAATCAAAAGTGAAGGAAAACTAGGGCTGGATGTGTTGTTCCCATGGTAAAGCATTCGCCTAGCTAGCATGGAACACTGAGTTTCAACTCAGAGTTTGAGCTCAGTATCCCTTATTTCTCCCAAAACACTAAAAGAATTCATTTCAAATTTGGGATCTAAGAAGAAGAAAAAAAGGATAATTTCTCATCAATATTTTGTCTATGTAATAGCATCACTATAGTTAAGATGCATAATTTTATTAATTTAATACCATATGCTTAAAATTATTTCTACTCGAACTTAATAAATAGACACATTACCATTAACAATATTATTTGTGACATTTTTCTCCTTTAACACATTTCTGGAATATAGTGACATACTTTTAATACTTTTGGTGATTTAAAATTTTATATTGCTTCCCACATATAAACTACATATCATCCTTTATATTTCTTTCATTATATCTACTGATACTGAAACTCATCCATAAAACTGTCCATATCAAGATAACTTATTTATTATTAAGATGCTATTACAAAGGCATCTCAGAAAAACCTATTTTTTTTCTTACCTGGCTTTTTAGTGGAGCTTATGTTCCCAGTATTTCAACAGAATGACCAAATCTGCTGTGAACACTAATGTGTAAGCCTGGTGGTAGGCCATAGTTTTAGTTCCTCTTAGGTAAAAACACATAATACAGTTTCTCCTATGTTCAAACATGGAATACATCCTTATATATTCTCCAGTGTGTGTTATGATGTCAAAATAGCACCAATCAACTTGTATCATTTATATTTCCATTACCAGTGTATAAGAGTTCCAGTTTCTCTATATTCTTTGCAAAGCTTATCATAATTAATCTTCAATTTTTGCTATTCCAGGGGGCTAGTATTCTTTTCTTTTTCTTTCTTTTATTCTCTCTCTCTCTCTCTCTCTCTCTCTCTCTCTTTCTCTCTCTCTCTTTTCTTTTTCTTTCTTTTATTCTCTCTCTCTCTCTCTCTCTCTCTCTCTCTCTCTCTCTCTCTCTCTCTCTCTCTCTCTCTCTCTCTTTTGTTTTTTGGTGGATCTTGGTACTTGAACATGGCCTGGGTACTGTCCCTGCCACCCTACCCTTGAGCCAAGCCCCACTTCCTGTTTTCTAGAGGTTAATTGGAGATAAGAGTCTCAGATTCTTTTGTGCCCGAGCTGACTTTGAACCTTGAGCCTTAGATCTCAGCCTCCAGAGTAGCTAGGATTACAGGCTTGAGCCACCGTTCATGCTGGTTAGTATTATTTTCTGCTATAATTTAAATTTCTTATGAAAAATATTTAGAATATATTTGTACACTCATAAGACTACTGGAAATACAACATGTAGGTTTTCATTTTAAAGATCTGGTTGCTATCCTTTCTTTCTCGCGCGGGTTACTGGGCATGGAACCCCAGACATTGTACTTGCTAGGTAAGCTCTTTGCCACTGAACTACATCCCAGCCCCAATTGCCATCCTTTTAATTAATTAATTAACTGTCCCTGAGCCTTCTTGTGCTCAAGGCTATCTGTCTACCACTTGAGCTAGAGTACCACTTTTGGCTTTTTCTGGGCAGTGTATTGGAGATGAGATTTTCACAGACTTTGCTGCCCAGACTGGCTTGAAAATATAATCCTCAGATATCTCAGTCCTGAGTAGCCAGGATTACAGGTGTGAGCCACTAATGCCCACCCATCTTAATTTGCCATTTTTATGAGTTATGAGCTTATATAATATTCTCTTGGTGGGCCAGGAGCTTGGCATAGTGATAGAGTGCTTGCCTAGCATGCACAAACACTGGGGTTTACTTCTTTGGTACCACATACATAGAAAAAGCTGGAAGTGGTGCTGTGGCTAAATGGTAGTGCTCTAGCAATGAGAAAGTCCAAGGATAGTAGTTAGCTACTGATTTTCTTTTTTTTGTCTTTTTTTGGGGGAATTTTTCCTTGTAATTAATAGAGTGGTTACAGTTATATTTGGCATATAGAATGAACATTACTTCACACACATTGATACCCCTTCTCATGTTTCTGTCTCCATTCCCCTCTCCCAACCCCCTCCCCTAATCTTGTTTCCCTCCATTCCCTTTCCTATTTCAAATAAACAAATACAAATGAATAAAATATACCAGATTACAAGGTAAGATACTGTAACAATATGAGAATAACCAACTGACAACAAAAGAAATGAGAAATGACATAGTACATTAAAACAACATTTATGCATTATATAGCTCTTTTCCATATCCTGGAGGTCCTTTCATTTAGCCTTGTCCTAGATGGCCTCATGTATCTAGGTTTTGAGCTATTGTAATCCTCTTCTAGGAGAGTCCAAGTTTTGTACTATTACAAATGAAGGAAACCATTGAGCCTATTTAGCCCCTGATTTCAAGTCCCAGAACTGGCGAAAAAAAAATTCTATTGGTAGTGTTTTAAGAGATAAATTTATTGTCTTCTATTCATTTTCTTTGCCTATTGCAGTAGATAAGAACTTCATTACAGAAAGATTTCATTCCTTATGTTTTTAATCTGGCACTGCAATTTGGACCTTGATCTTTTAGTCATATGCACTTTATCACTCAAATATCTCTGTCCTTTTTTCTTTTTATTTCAGATAATCTCTTCTCTCTCTCTCTCTCTCTCTCTCTCTCTCTCTCTCTCTCTCTCTCTCTCTCTCTCTCTCTCTCTCCCTCCCTCCCTCTCCCTCTCCCTCTCCCTCTCTCCTTCTCTCCCTCTTCCTCTCTCCCTCTCCCTTTCCTTCTCTCCCTCTCCCTCTCTCCTTCTCCCTCTCCCTCTCTCTCTCCCTCTTCCTCTCCCTCTCCCTCTCCAGACTAATACATACAGACACCAATCCTTCTACTTTGATGCTTCCTTCATAACAGTTTAGAGTTGCATCAGCACACTTGGCTTGTTGGTTCAAGAAGGTCTCTAAGTTTCTGGAGTGGTCTTGAATTGTTACTCTCCCAGTCTTTCCCTCCTGAATTCCTGAGGTCACAGGTATAATCTACTTCACCCTGCTGTAGCTTTTTAGTAGAAATAAAGTGACAATATTAATTGTTCCATTTCATTATGCCAGCAATAGAACAAAATTATCTCTTTATCTTTGACTTTTTGATCTACTTTTTAGATTTAAGTTAATAGTACTTCTTGCTTTCATGACTATAATTCCCAAGAACACCTTTGTTCACCCAATGTTTACTTCAAAAAATCACTCTCCCATCCTTGTTTCCTAAATAGAAACTCCAATACCTTGAAATTTCAAACCTTCCTCCTTTGCTTAGCAGATTCTTCAAAAAAAATTTAATCACCTGCCTCTCTGTAGATTAATAGTCTGAGCATAATTGTTCCAGCTTCAAAGAGAATCAAATTCACTTTTTTATATAAGTATTACTTGTTTTATCCTGTTCAGAAATGAAATTAAGTGGTCTGTGCCAATAGGAGTTAGGAATGAAGATGCATAGCCCTATGGATTAAGGCACAATGGTTGCTCAGCACTATGAATCTCATATTTCAGCATCTCAAGCAAGCAATGACAGCAGTGCTCAGCGTTTACTCCCTTTCTCATTCTCTAGATTCAGAAATAATTTCAGCTTCTGTTTTCTAAATATTTTGAAGTAGAGTATTTTGATGGCTTTGAACTTGATTTTTTTTATTCATTTGCCAAAACAGTTAATATTCATATATTTTATTTCTTATATCCAACATTTGTAACAAATATAATCATTATTTTTCCTTTATATTCTTTTTCAATTTTGAAGAAATATTTCTTTGGTATTATGTAGCCAAGCTTTGGGAAAATGTGAAAATATATATTCATGCTTAAGCGCACATCTTAACCCCCAAAACACTTAATATATTTAAAAAAATGAAAGGAAGGACAGAAAGGAAGAAAGAAAGAAAGGAAGAAAGAAAGGAAGAAAGAAAGGAAGAAAGAAAGAAAGGAAGAAAGAAAGAAAGGAAAAGAAACAGCTTCATGTTTTCACCTTTGTTCATTTTCAATGAACACCTTAGAATCTCCATTTAAACAAATGGCAACCAGATTAGGTATGGAGTACCACACTTTAAAAAGTAAAATGTAGATCAAGAAACTCGGTTGTGGAAGGAAGATGGCGCCGAGACAATAGGGACGCTGCCTAGCTTTCTCTGACAAAAAGAGAGAACCAGGGAGTCCCACGAGCCAACTACCTAAAGAAATCCACAACAACAAACTCAAAAAGCAATGGAGAAGGACTCAAACCGGAAAAGAAATCCAGATAAAGCTCACATCCAACTTTCTCAAAGAATTCGGAACGCAAGGACCCCTCCCCCACCTCTTGCCCAAAGCCTCGGAAAGCCGCGAAAAGCGGCAGCTGGCTCCGGACCAAGCCGCGAAAAGCGGCTTGAGCAGGTGTCGGCTCCACACGGGGAAAGCGGCGGGCACCGGCTCTAATCCACGAAAAGCGGTGGCAGTGGAGGGCACCAGGCTGGGAGCCCAACAGCTGCAGAAACCAGCACAGAACCGGGCCAGCGAACGGCGGAAGCAGCGGAACCCAGACGCGAAACCAGAACAGCAAGCAGCGGAACCCAGATGCAGAACACAGGCGGCGGCGGAGACCCGAGGGGAGTGAAAGACTCCCCACCACCGTGGAGCACCCGCAGATGGACGCAGAGGCAACAAGAAACTCAAGAAAAATGTCAAATCAAGAAACAACATCCCTCACCCCCCCCACCCAATGTAAACAGCCAATGGAACAGTCACTGGCAAACCTAGAGGAGAGTCTTCCAAGTGCTGTACAAATGCAATTGATAAACATCATTAATGAAAATTGTGAAAATATAAAGAAAGAGATAAGGGACGAATCCATAGCTGAACAAAAGGAAACCATAAACAAGGTGATAAGTGAAAAAGAAGAAGCCATAAAGGAGGCCATAATAAAGGTTTTTCAAAAAAGATGGATGAATTCATAGAATTCACAAATAAAAAGGTGACCGAACTCCAGCAAATGTTCAAAGAAAATAAAGCTACTGAGCTAACCACTCAAATGGAAATCAAGGAGCTAAAGAAATCCATACATGATCTAAAAGAAGAGATGCAAGGCATCAAAAATGAGCAATTAGTAGCAAGGGAGATGAAAAATAAAGTAGATAGCTTTGATAGCAGGTTAGACAATGCAGAGGAGAGAATTTCCGGGGCTGAAGATAATTTAGTTATTATACAGAAAGAACAGAAAATGAGTCAATCCAAATCTAGGAAAAATGAGAGAGCGCTTCAGGAGGTCCAAGATACAATTAGGAAGCCTAATTTAAGGCTAATTGGTATTGAGGAGGGTGTGGAGAAAGAGGTCAATGGTATTGGAAATATACTTCAGGGAATCATCTCAGAGAATTTCCCAAACATCCAGAAGGGCAGACCCATCCAGATACAAGAAGCTTTTAGAACCCCAAACAGACCTGACCAGAAAAGAACATCTCACCTCCACATCGTAATCCGAACTGGATCAGTAGAAACCAAAAAAAGGATCCTAAAGGCAGCCAGGGAAAAGGGTTCAGTAACGTATAAAGGAAAACCAATCAGAATAACCCCAGATTACTCAGCAGAGACCATGCAAGCAAGAAGTGACTGGAAGCATATATGTCATGCCCTTAAGTCAAATAACTACCAACCAAGAATACTGTATCCAGCTAAGCTCTCATTCATAACTGAGGGAACAATAAAAACATTCCATTCCAGGGAAAAGCTGCAACAATATGTCGCAACAAAACCAACACTACAGAGAATTCTGAAAGATGTTCTATACATAGAAAACCAAAATAAATGCAATATAGGGAAAGAAATGGCACCTAAACAGCATACCATCTAAGGACCACAAGAACTGTCAAGATACAGGCCCAAATAAAAGCTTTTAAAAATGGTAGGACCTAATAAATATCTCTCAATCCTAACTCTCAATATCAATGGACTTAACTCTCCAATTAAACAGCATAGGCTGTCTAGTTGGATCAATAAACAAGAGCCATCGTTCTGCTGTCTTCAAGAGACACATCTTACCCCAAAAAAAATCATCTTTTGAAAGTGAGAGGTTGGAATAAACTCTATCAAGCTAATGGCCCCCATAAACAGGCTGGAGTTGCCATCCACATATCAGAAAAAATAGACTTCAAACTAAAATTAGTAAGAAAAGACAAAGAAGGTTACTACATACTACTAAAGGGATCTTTCCTCCAGGAAGACATAACGATCCTAAATATTTACACACCCAATCCCGGAGCTCCAAACTTCATCAAGCAAACTTTACTTACACTGAAACCATACATAGATCGAAATACAGTGATTGTCGGTGACTTTAACACACCACTCTCACCTATGGACAGATCAACAAGGCAAAAACTCAACAGAGAAACCTTAGAACTGAACAACTATATAGACCAACTAGATCTAACAGACATCTGCAGAATATTCCACCCAGCAACAACACAATATATGTTTTTCTCAGCAGCACATGGAACATTTTCCAAAATAGATCACATCTTAGGCCATAAAACAAACCTGGACAGATTCAGAAACACTGAAATTATTCCATGCACACTCTCAGACCACAAAGGCATCAAACTGGAACTGAACACACATCTCCACCAACGAAAACCCTGTAACTCATGGAGACTGAACAACACATTGTTGAATCACCAATGGGTCATCGAAGAGATCAGAACAGAAATCCAACAGTTTATGAAATTTAACAGTAAGGAGCACAGAAAATACCAACTCCTTTGGGACACAGCAAAGGCAGTACTCAGAGAAAAATTTATAGCGCTGAGCGCCTACAAGTTGGAAAAATTGCAAACCAACAAGTTAATGTCTCACCTTAACCTCCTGGAAAAAGAGCAACAAACCAACCCTAATCCCAGTAGAAGAAAGCAAACTATTAAATTCAAAGCAGAATTAAATGATTTGGAATCCAAAAAAACTATAGAAAGAATCAACAAAACAAGGAGTTGGTTCTTTGAAAGAATTAACAAAATTGACAAGCCCTTAGCAAATCTTACCAAAAAAAGAAGAGAGTATATCGAAATAAACAAAATCGCAGATGAAAATGGTAATATCACGACAGAAATTACCAAGATCCAGAATATCATGAGGGAATACTTCTCAAACCTTTATGCCAACAAATTTGAGAATCTAGATGAAATGGATGAATTCCTAGCCAATACCCACACTGAACCAAGAAGAACTAAGCCAACTCAACAGGCCTATTTCAAGCTCTGAAATAGAAATGGCAATTAGAGAACTTCCACCTAAGAAAAGCCCAGGGCCAGATGGATTCACAGCTGAATTCTATAAGGTCTTCTAAGCAGAGCTCACACCAATACTCCTCAAGCTCTTCAACGAAATTGAAAATGAAGGTTTCTTACCAAACTCATTCTATGAAGCCAGTATAACCCTCATCCCCAAACCAGACAGAGATTCATCAAAGAAAGAGAACTATAGACCTATATCTTTGATGAACATCGATGCAAAACTTCTCAACAAAATACTGGCCAACCATCTACAACAACTCATCAAAAAAATTATACACTATGATCAAACTGGATTCATCACAGGGAGGCAAAGCTGGTTCAACATACGCAAATCAATTAATATAATTCAACACATCAACAGGAGCAAGGACAAAAATCACATGATTGTCTCAATAGATGGGGAAAACGCATTTGACAAGATCCAACACCCCTTTATGTTAAAAGCTCTGGAGAAACTAGGAATCCATGGAACATTCCTCAATGTAATAAAGGATGTGTATGAGAAACCTACTGCTAGTATTACACTTAATGGTGAAAATCTAAAGCCATTCTCTCTAAAATCAGGAACGAGACAAGGATGCCCACTCTCTCCACTCCTCTTTAACATAGTACTAGAATTCCTAGCCAGTGCAATAAGGCAAGAAGCAAGCATAAAGGGGATCCAAGTAGGGAAAGAGGAAATAAAACTATCCCTCCTTGCAGATGACATGATTCTGTATTTAAAGAATCCTATAGACTCTACTCCCAAGCTCCTTGAGCTGATTCAAAGCTTTGGAAGAGTAGCAGGCTATAAAATCAACCCTCAAAAATCAACTGCCTTCCTTTACGCCAACAGTGAGATGAACAAGGCAATAATCAAGAAAGAAACTCCTTTCACAATAGCCTCAAAGAAAAAGTACCTAGGAATTAGCTTAACTAAGAATGTAAAGGACCTTTTTGACGAAAACTTTAAAACCCTAAAAAAAGGAAATTAAAGCAGAACTAAGGAAATGGAAAAACCTCCCATGCTCCTGGATTGGAAGAATCAACATTGTGAAAATGACAATCTTGCCAAGAGCTATCTACAAATTCAATGCAATACCCATCAACATCCCAATGTCATTCTTTAAAGAAATAGAAGAGGCAATCCAAAATTTCATATGGAATAATAAAAGACCCCGTATAGCAAAAACACTTAGCAGAAAGAACAGCGCTGGAGTAATTTCAATTCCAAACTTTAGACTCTATTACAGAGCTATAACTCTCAAAACAGCTTGGTACTGGCACAGGAACAGGCCTGAAGACCAATGGAATAGAACTGAGGACCCAGATATTAAACCACAGACCTATGGCCACCTAATCTTTGACAAGGGAGCCAAAACAATAGAATGGAAGAAAGACAGCCTCTTCAACAAGGTGTGCTGGCAGAACTGGTTAAGCACCTGCAGAAAGCTGGATCCTTCTTTATCACCTTGAACTAGAATTAATTCCAAATGGATCAAAGACCTGGAGGTAAAAGCTGACACACTGAAAACTTTACAGGAAGGAATAGGAGATACACTAGGCCTACTTGGCAGAGGTTGAAACTTTCTTAATAAGGACCAACAATCACAACAAATCAGAGAAAGGTTGGATAAGTGGGACTGCATTAAACTGCAGAGCTTTTGTATGGCAAAGGACATAGCTAGTAAACTAATCAGGAAGCCTACAGAGTGGGAGAAGATCTTCACCAACCAAACAATGGACAAAGGCCTCATATCTAAAATATATCAACAACTCAAAAAATTGAATCACTCCAAAACTAACCTCCAAAGTAACAACCATCCCATCAAAAAATGGGCCAAAGACTTAAAGAGAGTCTTCTCTGAAGAAGAAACAAAAATGGCCTATAGACACATGAAGCAATGCTCAACATCTCTGGTCATAAAAGAAATGCAAATCAAAACAACTCTAAGATTCCACCTCACTCCAGTTAGAATGGCCAGGATCAGGAAAACAAATGACAACAGATGCTGGAGGGGATGTGGCCAGGAGGGATCACTACTACACTGTTGGTGGGAGTGCAAACTCGTTCAACCACTCTGGAAAGCAGTGTGGCAGTGCCTCAAAAGGCTAAACATAGAACTCCCCTATGACCCAGCAATTCCACTACTTGGCATTTACCCAACCATCCAGAAACAAGGACATACTAAACCCACTAGCACAACAATGTTCATTGTAGCACTATTCACCATAGCAAAGATATGGAACCAACCTAGATGCCCCTCAGTTGATGAGTGGATCAATAAGTTGTGGTATTTGTACACAATGGAATTCTATGCTGTTGTCAGAAAGAATGACATCGCCCCATTTGATAGGAAATGGAAAGACAGAAAAAATCATATTAAGTGAAGTAAGCCAGTCTCAAAGGAACTTAGGCTCAATGGTTTCCCTCATTTGTCATAATCAGTAGAAACCTTGGGCTCTACTAGCAGAGATCTGCAATAGAGCAAAATCTTGATACATAAGGCCATATAATGTGAAGCTAATTGAAAGGACCTCCAGGATATTGAAACAAAAGCCATATAATGAATGATTGTTGTCCTTAATGTACTATGTTGTCTCTCATCTCCTTTGCTGTCCCTTGGTTATCTCATATTGGTATAGTATCTCACTTTGTTATCTGATATATTGAAATTATTTGTATTTGGATACTTAAAATTTGATAGGGAATGGGGGAAAACCAAGACGGGTGGGGGGTGTGGTTGGGGGAGGGAAATGAGTACCAAGACATGTGAAAGGGTATCAATGTATGTGAATTAATGCACCTTCTATCTGGCAAATATCATGTAACCCTTTTACTAATTACAATAAAAAAATTAAAAAAAGTAAAATGTACTAATATTGCACAATTCCTAAATAATACTGTATAAGGTGTTGTATGGTAGAAATATCTTTAATATGTTATCAGGAAACGAAACACACATTCATGCCACAGTAGGAATTTAAGTCTGTTCTCTACTGTTTTCTCAGAAATATGCAGTATGTCTTTTGAGTCATATTATCACAAGATACCTTACTAATATGGCTTTTTCTGAATCGCGGCGTCTTTACTATACATTCTGAGTTGGTACAAATGACCATATTCATTGGTAAGTATGTGCTCAGAGAAATGACTTCCAAACTTGACCAGAAGCCATATTTCTCTGTATCTCTTTTTAAATTAATATTTTTGTACCCACCTTGGCCTAGAACTCCATCTTTCTTCCTTCATATTGTAAAAGAAATTCATTCTTCTGAGCAGTGTCCCAGAATCTAATGTAGGGAATTAAGATACAACCGGGGAATGAAATAAGGGGAATGTATTTCTACATTACATGAGGAATGATTTTGTAGAAATCTTCAGACAATTGAGAAGTTAAAGGAGCTTCAGTTTTCCATTGTAGAAGACTTACCAGTTTTGTTGATCTTTGTTAAAGTTTAATGAGAATGGATTTCTTAGAACAGTAAGAGATATGAAGCACTGAAAGAAAACTGTTAATCAAAAAACGTATTTTGACAGGAATTCTACTGGCTTAACTATTTTTTTCACTTAAAGATATTGTTTATATACCTGGCATGGTGAAAAATAACCTAAACTTTTGTGAGGGTCAGCCCCACAAATCTCATGGCCAGTTCTAATATTGTATGTGCAGGACAGACCCAGATATAAATGGAAAATTTTCAACTCCTGCACGAATCGCGAAATAAGACCTTGTTCTAACCACTGAATATCAAAGAAAGAAAAAAAGTCTTGAAAATAATAACACATTACATACAGAGAAAAGACACTTCAAATAAGCACTGATCCCATCAAAAAATTTAGAGGAAAGGAGACAAAGAAAGTTCATCTTGAGCTGGAAGCAGTAAAAGTGATCTGTCAAGTTACTGTACTGGCCAGCAAACATATCCTTCAGGACCAAAGGCAGTGGAAAGACATGTTTTAGATAAAAGAAAACTAAGTATTTAATGCCAAGAGACTCAGTCTTTAAATAGGGTAAGGAAGTTACTTCAATAGGGAAAATACAGAAGAGAATTAGAAGGAAATGCCAGTGTAATTGTAAAGTGAGATCTCAGTACAGAACCATATAGAAGTCAGTCAGACTCAAGTTAAATTTATGAAACTACAGATACAGATTTTTTGTTAATGTTTTGTTTTTTAATTTTTTTTATTGTCGGGGTGATGTATAGGGGGCTTACAGTTACATTTGCCAGATAGTAGGTGCATTGCTTCTCACATATTGATACCCCTTCTCATGCTTTTGTCCCCATTTCCTTCTCCCCACACACTTAAAATCATCTTATTTTACCCCTTCCCTTTCCTATTTCAAATAAACAAATAAATGTATATACAATATACCAGGTAACAAAGTCAGATACAGTAACAATATGAGATTAACCAAAGGGAAAAAAAGAGAAGAGAAATAATATAGCACATTAAGAACAACAATCACACAAGATAAAGCTCTTGTTTCCATATCCTAGATACAGATGTTTTAAAGACTGGTATTGTGACAACCCCAACCATTTTAGAGAGCCAACAAAACTACCCCAGATTTTATTCCACAAAAACAAGTAGTTAGACCTGGTACAGCCAGAAGGTACAAATTGGAAGGATTGTGGCAAAAATTAGACTTCCACTTTAATAACCATGCCTGGTGTGATTGCAAATTCCTGTAATCTCAGCTATAAATAGGTCTGAGGTAAGACATAGGTAGGAAGATTGCAATCTGAAGCCAGCCTTGGGCTTAAATAAAAAGCTGTATATGAGAAGTGAAAAGGGAATGGGAACATTGCTCAATTCATAGAGCTCTTTTCTAGCTGAATGTGAGAATTTATAGGCAAAAAAGAGAGAGAGAGAGAGAGAAGAGAAAGAAAGATAAAGAAGAGGAGGGAGGATGAGAGTAAATAATTAGTCTGTAATTATTGTAAATAATTACATGCATTTGTTTTTTCTCATTGTCATACTTCTCATTTTTAATTTAGTTTTATTGTCAAGGCAATGTACATAAATAGGCACTGAGTACAATTCTTGGAGAAAATTGTTACCTCCTCCCTCATTTTCTCCTACTCTCCCTCCTAGCCTTGCCCCCTAAGTTGTAAAGATCATTTCCAACATATTGTCTTGTGAGTGTTGCTGTTGCACTGCTTCACACTTTGTCCTTTGTCTCACCATTTTCTTTTTGCCCTTCCCTTCCCCAATTCAGATAAACATATATACAAGACACAGGGTACCAAAATCAAATACAGTCACAAGAGGATAAACCAGGGGGAAAACATAAAAGAAAAAAGAAATCATTTCATTATTTGTCCTAGTGGCAGAGTGCTTGTCTAGCATGCATGAAGGCCCAGGGTTGATTCCTCAATATCACATACATAGAGAAAAGCCAGAAGTGATGCTGAGGCTCAAGTGGTAGAGCTCTAGCCTTGAGAAGTTCAAGGACAGTGCCTGGCAAAACTGCATATCTGTTTTGAGATAGCTTTCTTTTCTTTTAAAATTTTTATTGTAATTAATAGAAGGGTTACATTATATTTGCCAGATAGAAGGTGCATTCCTTAACAATCATTGCTACCCCTTCTCATGTTTTTGTCTCCATTTCCCTCCCCCGCCCCCTCCCTTCATCTTGTTTTCCCCCTTCCCAAATAAACAGATAAAATATATATACAATATATCAGATAACATGGTAAGATACTATAACAATATGAAATAGACAGGGGACAACAAAAGAGACGAGAAATAATATAGTATATTAAGAACAACATTCACACCTTATATGTCTCTTGTTTCTATATCTTGGAGGTCATTTGTCATAATTAGTATAAATTCTGGACTCTCCTAGCAGAGGTTTGCAATAGGTAAACATAAGGCCTAGATATATAAGGCCATACAGGATGAGGCTAAATGGAAGGACCTCGAGGTAGTTTTCTTTGCATTGGACCAGAATACTTTTCCTTTTTTTTTCTTTTGTCTCTTGTCTTATTTATCTTTAGAAAGGAGATAGCATTTAACAAAACTGATTGTCTTGATCAACATTCAACCTTCTCATCTCCCTTGGTCCCACCCTTTCCCTTACTCCCTTACTTTTCTTACTTATTTTTTCATATATTTTTATTGTAATTAATAGAAGGGTTGCATGATATTTGCCAGATAGATGGTGCATTAATTCCCATACATTGATACCCTTTCACATGTCTTGGTCCCCATTTTTTTTACAATGACTCCCTGACTGCATTGTCATGTTCCTTTATCAGTCTACCCCTCTCTCTTTGCTTTCTAATATTCCAACTCATATTCTTTCTCTCCTTTTTGTTGTTTTGTTCTGTTTGATTCAAATGTTTCCTTTCCTATACTTGGGATCAAACCCAGGGCATCATGCACACTATGTATGTGCTGTACAATTGGCCCCAACTCCCACAAGCTGCAAATATTAACTGGGTTCAGAATAAGATGCAGATGGATTGTGAAAGCAGTTTTATTCCTCTGAAGGGAGAATATGGAAACAAGCAATTGATTATTGGAAATATTATCAATAAAATGTCTATAATTTCTCCATTTTTTTCCTTGAACTATTACTTTCCCCTATGTTAGGCAAATAACCTGCCAAAGAAGAGCCATGACCTCTCCTTATGTTCACTTCCAGATTTACATACACTTGGAAAATATTTAAATTATAGGTGTGAGACACTGGTGGCCAGCAGCCAGGGAATTCTTTTTAACTTTAAAACATTGCTTTATCACAATTTAAGCCTAATAAGCTACTAATAATATATCAAAAGGTAAGTGGCATGAAATCATTAAATGAATTTTTCAAACATATAGCCATATCTCCTTTCTGAAGACAAATACATGATTACAGATGTGTGACCCTTTTACAGAGAATGTGTAATCATCTTTATATGTCCCAGTATCTGTAAGTACAAAATATATCCATTGAGTGTGAATGATATGCAGCCAAACTACAGCATAATTTTTAGTTTCAAAGAAGTATTTAATTAAATTATAATTAATACTAAAGCTAATTTCTTCCATGAACTCTTATTTAATGACTAATTATTTTCAGGAACTTTATTTTATTTTTTTTACTTAGATCCTATATCAATTTAAAAACAATAGTCTATTAAATGGATTCTGGATCTTAAATGTTTTCTAGAAGGAAAAATACCCATTCTGGATTTAAAACTTCTGAAAGTTAATCAATAAAATAATTCATTTGCACTAATTTGGCATTTCTCACATACATAACTTTCTAAATATCCATCACATTTTAAATTCTCCAGAAGATCCTTATTCTACAAAAATCGTTAAATCATATTGACAAAGCATAGATCAAATTTAAAAAGATGTTCTGTTCAGGTTTGAGTTATAAAAGGAACACGAATTTTTATAGATTCCATCAAATATCATTTTAGTCTAGGTCTTACTTTGTAACAATACCAATTAGCTAACTGTGTAAAAACAATTAAAAACTAAAAACTTAAGTATTGGACTGTCTCCACACATGGATAAGTAGATCTCCCAAAAGGCAAACAGGTAAAGATATTAGAAATTCACTCATAAACATTTACACATAAGGTGGTTACAAGAGAGCAGTCTTGTTTTTCCCTTACCTTCCAAAAGTTGGTGCTGTTTCTAAGCAGTAAAGTTGAAATGGTCAGCACAGAAAAAGTAGATGTAATTTGAGCATGACCTTTCATTTATGGCTTTTGGAGAAAATTAAATATCCTTAAAAAACAGAATCAAACTAAATATAATAAACTGATATACTATACAGAAAAGAAGAAAGTTACAAAAGTTCATGTTAGTGTTTCCAAACAGTTACAAAGAATTTCCAATACTTTCACGCAAAGATATGACAGAATTAGGTACAACATGATAATATTTGAATTGTAACTGTTCATTAAAGGAAAACACATTTCAGATAAGAATTTCATTACTAAGGATGCTGTGTGATGGTGCCCAACTGAAAAGCAAATATACTGCAGAATATAGAGAGTAAGAGGAGAAATTTTGTAACCCCAGTTATCAGGTTTTTTCATCTCTGCCTTCATACTGCTTTCCAATTTGACCTTATGAGACTCCATCTACTTTCTACTGTGAGCTTTAGGCAAACTGCTGGCAAAGCACTATCAATGTTCCTTCTGAAAAATCAACAATGACAATCTTTCCTAGTCTTTCCTGGGCTCATTATCCTTGTCTCCAAAACTGATCCTCCTAAGACAAATAAAGTGTCTTCTCATGTTGAGGGCTTTGGAAAGTATACATTAACTGTAGACTGAAAGTCATCCCAGAGAGGAAGTTTTGCTTGCTAAAGAGATGAAGCCTACAAAAAATTTAATAGCCAATTAGGTGAGTCTGATTTCTGAAGATTTTGAAAATAGGTGCTGCATGACTATCTCTTAGGCTGCAATTTATCTAGCAGAATAAAATCTCTGGAATCAGAATTTGTTCATATGTGAGGATTACCCCTTATTAGCTGTGCACTTTAGAGAAGCATTAGCTATTTCTAAAATGTTTTTATCCCATTTAAAAAATATCAAAGTCTTTTCAGGTATCTCACAATGTTCTTTGAAAAATTCTACATGTAAATATACTATAGATTTAAGACTCTAAATGCTATGCAAAATAGGGTTTTGTTCTTTCTTTATCAGCATAATAACTTTTTTTTTTTTTGCCAGTCCTGGGTTTCAGCTCAGTGCCTGAGCACTGTCCTTGGACTGTCTCAAGGCTAGAGCTCTATCACATGAGCCTCAGCACCACTTCCAGCTTTTTTTCTATGTATGTGGTACCGAGGAATTGAATCCGGGTCTTCGTGCATGCAAGACAAGCACTCTACCACTAGGCCAAACTCCCGGTGCCCATAATAACTTTTTTATTGGTAACAATACTGGCTTTCTGAGCACCATAAACCCATTACTGTACAGCACAACTACTCTTGACGGATTTCCATAGAAATGTGATCATGTATTCACACAGACACATAGACACACACAGACACATATATTGACTGATGAAATAAGAACTCTTCAGATACATCCTCAGCAGTGTAACACTGGTTTCACAGATTCTTTCTTTCTTTTTGTTTTTTGCCAGTCCTGGGCTTGAGCTCAGAGCTTGTGCACTGTCCTTGGACTTTCTCAAGGCTAGAGCTCTATCACTTGTACGTATGTGGTACTGAGGAATCAAACCCTAGCCTTCGTGCGTGCTAGGCAAGCACTCTACCACTAGACTAAACTCCAGTCCCAATTTCACAGATTCTTAGTATCCCAATAAATATGCTTTTACCATGACAATTATTCTGCTATCGACCAAGAGAATCACTTTACTAGATCATTGTGCCCTCGATGTTAATGGTCTCATACGAAAGTAGGTCACTTTGCATTTAGATGTTCCTATAAAAAGCAAAATGCATGAATGAAAATCAGAGTAGAAAGTATATTTTGGACCACTTTGTTTTGTTTTGAGTAATACTCCAGCATAATTTTTTAAAATATGTTCAAGATCAAAATTTGCTATGAGAGAAGTCCTCATTTGGAGAAAACGGGAAATTCTGTTTTTATGGCATAATGATAATTTGATTCAAAATATGATTATCAAATGTACATTAAATTGACAAATTCTATTTTCATGGCAGGTAAATATTTCTGTATTATTACTTTTATTTGCATACATGAATAAAATTGTGTTAGTAACATATACAATAGGATTTTCCCATTGCAAAAGAATGTAAATACAATTTAATGTGTTGTATTTTCTTTTTTCTTATAAACAGGTGGAAAAGAATCCAATAAACCTCACTTTGTTATGTCCAACTTATAACGATTTTTCATTGTATACAAAGAGAAGTCATACAATAGTCCAATTTTCTCCTTCACTGTTGTAAAATGTCAAGTATGTGTGGCATGAGAATATTATCTCATTGCTTAGAGAAAGCTAAAATTATCTTAATTTCTAGCTGTACTACTACACAGAAGAGGACTTTATAAAGCTTTTGTACTGCACAGTAAACTAACAAGTGTGTACATTGTTTATGCTTGAAAAATGAGGGCAAATGTAATTATAACATTTCAAAATACATTACCCTATAAAGTTTCTTATTTTAGACAAAGCTATTAAAACATAAAGACTTTGGTAAAGGAAAGTAGTACTTAAATATTGCAATGATTAATGTTAACTGTCAACTGCTTTCAGTAGAGAAGCAACGAGGAAACTAGTTAAGCTCTGAGTGTGTCTGTTGGGGGTTTTCCAGAGAAAATTAGATCATAATGCCTCAGATCTAATCAATGGATTCATCACCTAAGAGGAGAGCAATTTGTGAAGTTAGTGTGAAGTAGGCGGGGTCTTGTTTGAAGGATAGCTTGTCCTGAGATGCTAGATCTTCTCCTGGTTATTCTCTACATTGTCTTTTTTTATTTGTGTCCAGGTTGAGGTTGAGAACTTCTTATAGCAACAGCCCTGCTGTTGTGATGTTAGCCTTCATCACAGGTCCCCAAATCAAGAGTGTCAAAGACTCTATGGATTAAACTCTGTGAAATCATTATCAAAATCAGTAATTCCACCAGCACCATTAAATAGCCCCATAGCATTTTATTGTAGGTTATTTGAGTTTACATAGATTTTCAAAGTAATTTTTTATTTATTTTTCAGGTGATGTACAGAAGAGTTACAGTTATGTATGTAAGGCAGTGAGCACAACACATCTTCTCGAACATTGCTACTCCCTCCCACGTTTTTCTCCCACTTCCCTCCTCTCCCTAACTTGTAGACTTCATTTCCAGCACGTGTCTTGTGATTATTGTATTACATTGATTCACAATTTGTCCTTTGCCTCATCATCTTGTTGTTCCCCTTTTCTTACCTAATTCAAATAATTGTATTATACAATACCCCAGCCACCAAAATCACATGCAGTGACAACAGGAGATAAATCCTAAGGGAGAAAATATCTATATAAAAAAGAAAGAACTTCACATAGTACATTAAAAACAACAACCACAAAGAAAACCCCCTTGTTTCCATATCCTGAAGATCCATGGTTTCCTTCATTCTCATGTCTAGCACGTTTAATTAGCATGTCTAGAATTTTTTTTTGGAATATGACATTTGACTTTATTCTTGACAATGTTCAGGTGGTTTTACAACAAACTTATGGAAGCACGTTAAAAATTACATAAATATTACCAGGGAGCCTGGGGCCCTCTGCTAGTTGTGCCATAAGTGCTTGTGAGGAATTTGCAAAGTGCATGATAATAATGCTTAGTTTCTTTTTAAGCAAATGTTTTGTACATTTCCTTTCAAAAAGTGCCAAATTTGTCAGTATTGCATGTAAATAATTATGTTAATTCTTTTACTGTAGCATAGATTCTATTTACAAAGTGTTTGTTTATAAAATTTTATGGATTTTTTACAGTGAAGTGTTTACAGTTGTTTAATAAAGAACTGTATGTATATTTTGTACAAGCTCCTTTTTGTGAATCCTTATACTGGAAATGCCCACCTGGAAGTTTGTTGTTTTTTTTTTTTTTTTGGTCATTACAGGTTCTTGTGCTAAGCTGAGATATGCTGAGATATGAGATATGCTGAGAGGTCCTGTAACCATCTACTTGTTGGAATAAAGGGTGAAGCTTCTAAATCCTGCTTCCTTCTTTCATGGTTGTCCTGGGAAAATTATATCAGTGTCAAATTGCTGGCATATCCCTTGAAGAGGGATTACAAATTTTAAGCACTATGGGAAAATCAAAACAACTTGGAATTCTATGTTAGTGAATACTTACAATAGTTTTCCTCAAACAATTCATAATGACTTCGGTTGTCTACAGGTCTATCCAACAGGTTTCTTCTTTAAAGGAATGTAGAGCAGGAATACTAGCTTCAAAATTATACCTGCAAAAACTTGTAACATGAGATTTTCTAGGACAAAATAGACCAAGGTCCTTCAGGCCAGGCACCACTAGCTCACACCTATAATCCTAGGCACTCAGTAAAATGACATCAAAAGACCTGAGGTTTGAAGTCAGCCCAAATGGAAAAAAAAAATTTCAAAGTTCTAACTCTGTGGTTAACCAACACATGCCAGATTAGAGGCTTGGCTCAACTTTTAAGCAAGCCAAGTGAGCTTAAAGCCCGAGTACAATCTGTGGGTCTAACACACACACACACACACTCACTCACACAGAACAAGAGCATGATGGAGAAAATCATCCTCAGCCTGTCTCTCAGGTATTTTAAATCACACCTATTTAAACATAACTCATGTAAATGCTATGGAAATTGTTAGAGCCTAAAATTTTGATGATAATTTAAATAAAAGCAATTGAGATTTTAATATAGATAAATAAATGATAGGTAGGTAGTAGGTAGGTAGGTAGGTAAAAATAGGATGATAGATAGATAGATAGATAGATAGATAGATAGATAGATAGATAGATAGATAGAATACACCTATTCTAAATTTACTGAAAGTTGCCCCACCTTTTTTTCATTTTAAGGTGTAAATCTATTTGCCTATATAAAATTTTTATTTCTAAGACTAAAGGTATAAAAACTGTGAAAAGAGATGTTTATAATAGGTATTCAAAAATTCATTTTATATCATGTTCTAAATTTTAAGTAGACAATAAGTGCATGCAACAAGTCATATGTTCCATAATATTATTTAAAATATCTTATTGAAGGGCATACTAACTCCACTAGCACAGTGATGTTCATTGCAGCACTATTTACCCTAGCAAAGATATGGAACGAACCCAGATGTCCCTTAATTGATAAGTGGATCAACAAGATGTGGTATTTATACACAATGGAATTCTATGCTGCTCTGAGAAAGAATGACATTGCCCCATTTGTAAGGAAATGGAAAGACTTAGAAAAAAATCATAAGTGAAGTAAGCCAGACTCAAAGGAACATAGGCTCAATAGTCTCCCTCATTTGTCATAATCAGCAGAAACCTTGGGCTCTCCAAGCAGAGATTTACAATAGAACAAAATCTAGAGACAGTAAGCCAAATAGTATGACACTAAATGTAAGGACCTCCAGGATAAGGAAACAAAAGCCATATAATAAGTGATTGTTGTTCTTAATGTACTATGTTATCTCTTATCTCTTTTGCCATCCCTTGGTTATTTCGTATTGTTACAATATTTCCCATTGTTATCTGATATATTTTATATGTGCTTAAGTGGTTATTTGAAATTGGGTAGGGAAGGGGGGAAATCAAGATAAGCAGGGGGAGGGTGGGAGGGAAATGGGGACCATGTCATAAGAAAGGGTATCAATATTTGTGAAGTTATGCACCTTCTATCTGGTGAATATAATGTAACCCTTCTATTAATCACAATAAAAAAGAAAAAAAAGAAACAGTAAAATAAATAAATAAATAAAATATCTTATTGACTATATTTCATTAGCATGAATTAAATACTTAAATGAAAATTTAATATTGCCAAAAATGTAAACAGAATTATTAATATATTTTTAGAAACAAATCTTAAAGCATAAAATTCTTTCACTCTAATTAACACTCTTAGGTGCCAAGATCATTTTTTCATTAGTTTACTTTAATAATAAAGGTATTTCCCTGTGGATTTATGGATGCTTATATTGAAAACCTAAGATCATCCAAATACAGAATATTTTATATCATTGATAAATCAATACCTGAGTATTCTTAAATTGATTTGATTGATGTTGCATTAAAGGAAAAGGGATGGAGAGTGTTAAGCTTATTTTCACCTTCCGAAGAAGAGAATGGAGGTGAAATATATTCAGGTGTGTGCATGTGAGTATGTAAATATGTGCATGTGTTTGATCTTTAATGAAAATTGCTATGATTTCATTGTCATTCAGTACAAATATTTGAAAACATAAAAGATGGACTCTCCTTACCACAAAAGGCAAAAAATGAAATTAGTTTCTTCGCAGTTGGAATTGGGGCATATTCCCCAGGATATTTCCATGAGAATCTTCTCTTACTTCTGCTTTCCTAGTATTCCTAAGAATAATCATAGAGTTACAAAGCAAAACAAAACTTCATAAATACTGGAAGTGACAATCTAAATTATTTTCTAAATGTTTCCTTATGAAGAAAATATTTTCCAACATTTAAAAATGTAAACTGTAGGTAATATTAGCTTTACAAAATATAAACTTTTTTGCCAGTCCTGAGCCTTGAACTCAGGGTCTGAGCACGGTCCTTGGGCTTTTTTTTTTTTTTTTTGCCTCAAGACTAGCACTCTGCCACTTGAGCCACAGCACAACCTCTGGCTTTTTTCTATTTATGTGGTACTAAATAATTGAACCTGGGCCTTTGTATATGCTAGGCAACCACTCTACCACTAAGCTAAACTCACGGCCCATAAAATATAAACTTTTAAATGTATAGTTAGTGAGTTCTAAATTCTGCAAAATATCCCTGACTACCTACATCTTCAGTCATGAGCAAACTGTGTTTCAAAAGCAGAGGTAGGTTCATGCTAAATCACTCCAAAATCCTAATCTAATAAAATATGTATTTTTTTCAAGAAGATACCATAGTAATATTAAAGTACATTTTTGGTAAAGCAAATGTACCTATTTGTAACTATAAAGCCACAGCACAGGAAGTAATACAAATACTTTTAATGATATCTAATTTTCTTTTCCAAGAGATATCTCACATGATCTCTCTTCTGTAACTAAAAAACTAAAAACATAAAAATATTACTTCTATGTTTGCTAAAACTAACCTGGGACAGCCATTATCCTCTGCTGGCAGAGTTATTACAGTATTTTAACATGTGTCACTGAGGTTTGGTGTGGGGACAAACAACTTTGTAAATAATCTTGTCACTTTCACCAGTAATTATTTCTTACCTATATTCTCTAAGTGGTTCCGGATCTTTATTATGCTGCTGTCTTTGCTGAACTCTTTAGCCCTATTCTGGATTCTTGAATACCTTATGACATGTATTCCACATTATTTATGATAATATTAAAGAAGAAAGAGTAGCTACTACCTATGGCACACTTACTTTGTGTAGACTGTCTGTGGTTTGGAGCATTCCAAAGTTAGCCAAAACTGGTACGCTGGAATGACTGGTTTAAATGTTGCAAAAGTCACATCTGCACATGTTAAACCCACAGTCAAAGCAACGTAGAAATGTATATTTTATTTCTAAAGAAATGAAAGCAGGCGGTGATCAAACACATGAAAGTAAATAACATAATCTTCTCTTTGTCCAGAACAGAATCTCTGTTGTAGCCTTGCTATATTTGAGGGTAATTTTACTCTGAACATTGTTTCTTCATGATCTTCTCAAAAGAGAAGTTAGATTGTTCTGTGTACATTTTTCCAATAAGCTTTTACAAAGTTACAGGTAAAACCAAGGTCATTATATTGTTCAACAACACTTTCTTCCTGCTCCTCTTACATTTGTCCTCTTTTCAAAGTGTTCATTTTAGCAAACATATTTTGCTTAGAATCCATCACAATTTGCCATACATTCTTCAGGCTGTATTTTTCATTTTCTTCTTGTCTTTGTTTTAAATTTCTGCACTCCCTCGAGGCCTGGGTTCCCTACTTTATTTGAATTTTAAATCCTCTCTTAGAACTATATTTGGTTCAATTTATAACCTTTCTTCTTCTGAGTCTTTGAAATACTTTCTGGGTTTTATGTCAAAAAACACTTGTCCAGGTGAGGAGCACTCTCAGTGCTGTTGCCTGGAAAGACTTCAACGGATGGCAGTAGTTTCCCAAAGCAAAACTAAAATGCTTTTATCATGGAAACTCGAGTGATTGCTGAAGGAAACAAACTCAGAGCTGCTGTAAAATCATCCTAATGAAAACAAGGAGTCCCACTTGTTTGTGATCCGTATAACAATTACATATCAATAAATATTCACTGAAAATTAGAAAAATAACAAAACTCTTTATTTTCAAGAACTGATTCTAAACATTTGTTTAAGGAAGGAGAGAGAATGGAAACAGGAACTGTGGCCTATAATTCCCAAGTGGCTTAATTTATATGATGCAGCTAGTCTGGAGAGAGGAGAAGGAAAGGAAGAGAAGGTCAGTGTTTAAATAAGCACATAATTCTTACATCCCTGGTTTACATGACCAATGGATTTAGGCTTTCTTTACGAGAGTATCTCTCTTGAAATTTGGCCTCACTCTCCAGAGAGCAGTGAGTGAAGAAGGGAAATAAGCATACTGTTTTGGAAGGTTGAAAAAAAAATAGACAAGGAAGGTAGGATGAAAATTTCTTTACCTCAGTACTTGAAAGCAGTACTTGAAATTTGAGGCAAGTACTTCGGGAAATGAAATGTGTTGGAATCCATGAAACTCTAGTAAATTGTATGGACCAGTTTGTATGATTCAGTTAATCAAAATTTGTTGTATAAAATACTAAACACTAGTCACATTGGAGGCACACCTAGAAGATAATCCAAACACTGACCCTCCTACCTTCGAGCTAATGAACTAAAGCATTCTTTCTCTTTTCCTTTCTTCTACTTACCTTGTTATTCCTTTTGCTGAGGTAGTCAGAACTTCCAGTTTTTCACACATGATATATGCCTACGGGGTCAATACTTTCTTTGTACCCTCAGTTAAGCCTTATCATGAATTTAAAGAGGACATCTATGTTTGGGCTCAATTGTATTCCCAGTGCCTAGCAGAGTACATGCGACCATTCCTAATGAGTAAAGATTGAAGGGTAAAAATCTCTAGGTAACCAAGAAAATCAGCATATGATAACAAAGGTATATACCTAAGCCTGGCAGAGACTTTCTAGCAATTCAAAAGAAAGCTCAGATTTATAGTTTACCCATCAATGTAAATGCCACAGTACAGAAATGCTCAATATGTAAACTAAAAGAACAGTGACTCATTATAATAAAGGTTGGTGAGCATGAATGTTGTGCAGTCCAAAGAAAGTATTTAAGGCACGCTGAATTCAATTCAATGGGCAAACAAAAAATAAATGAATAAATGATGGAATGAGCACAAAATTAAATTTGTCCTCTGTCTTGTGCCTGGGAAACTGATAAAAATTGAGTAAAATAATTCTAGATACATTGCTACTACATCGGATATTTTCCTATCATCCATCATCCACAGCCTTGTAAATGTTGCTTTTATTTCCTTAGACATAAAATTATTAATAAAGTAGAAATCATATTCATTATGAAATATTTGGAAAGAAATAATTGTATGCTAATATTGTGCATGAATGCCATGTCAAACCAAGAGGAGAAACATACACATACACACACACACACACACACACACATACACACACACTTTTTAATTCCTGTAAAGGAGAGGTAAAATCATTGCTAGTATACTGAATTATTCTCACTACTTCGATTATGAAAAGAAATTTAAAATTCCATGTATGCTTTTACAAAATGAATCTTTAGAACAAACATGATGATGGTGCTAGGAGCGATGGTGGGGATTAGTGGTGTATATGTGTGTGCATGTTGTGATTCTCTGTCATATAAAATGCAACACTGCATCTTTTCAAGATTTAATCAAATTATTCAGTAGAAAAACAAAGCACAATGAAAAAGAAACTCTATACATTTGCTCCAGGTCCCTTTAGAAAAAGGCTAGGGGTCTAACAACATTGTAGGTTTAAAAAGATTCACTTGAATTTAATTTAGCATTCGCTATTCTTGCTCAATGATGGTATTTTGTTAACACTGAGGCCTGATGACTTGTGGTAGCAGGAATATGTTGTGAACTGAAATGTTGAAAGTACCAGTGCTTGAAGCTAATGCATTCTCACAGCTGCACAGTGTGCACACAGCAGGGAGAAGTAAAAGCAATAATAAAAATTGAACAGACTTTAAGTGCTATGATTATTACTGTAGGCCAGTTTTTATCATCTCTTTTGAAAGCCTATATCTTGAATTTCCTGAGTCTAAATGTATTGATAGAAATATTAGCCTTATATTTCTTCCTCAGAGAAGGGAACTATGAAATGTTATTTAAGAATACCTAGTAGTATTAAAAGAACTTGTCCATTGAGAGTAAACAACTTAATCTACAGATGAAGTTTACTTTCAATAATCTAAGCACCAATCAACCAAGTTCAATTCAGGAATAGATTGGAATGTTACTTTTGTTTAATCAAGATTCCGTATTAGTACACATTAATTGTACTGGGTATCATTTTGTGACCCTTTAATTCATACATAAAATGCACCTTAGTTACATTCAATCCTTCCATTATTTTTTCTCTATTTATCACAGTTTTAATGAGCACTGATGTTCTATTTTGAACATGCACATGCAAGAGAAATCAATCATATTCATACTCATTGATCCATTGTTCACTTTCCCTTATTTGGCTGGTATTCATCATTCAACAAAGCCTGTTTGACTATCCAGTCATTCAGTTTTGAGTGGGTATATTAATTGCAGAAATTATTTTAGCATATTTTCATATGCATATATTATGCTTATTTACTATTATTTATTATAACCCCATCTACAGGTGGATACTTTTCTGTGTTTTTCTTTTCTTTTTTTTTTTTTTGCTTTGTATATGTTCTGGGGCTTGAAATCAGAGCCAGGGTGCACTCCCTTTGCTTTTATTGCTCAAACCACAGATTCACTTTCAGTTTTTTAGTGGATGATTGGAGAGGCAAGAGTTTTCTGCTCAGGCTGGCTTGGAAACGTGATCTTCATAGCTCAGGTTTCTGATCAAGATTTAAGCTATGAGCCACTGAACCCAGTTTAAGAATAGTTTTTTAACATAAAATTTCTTCTAAAGACTCTGTCCATTCATCAGTTATATATCTTAACAAAGTCCAAAGATATTTGGCAAGAGACAGACACATTGAATTTCAGAAGAGTTTCTCACTGATTTTAGTGGAGTTGAAGTTTAATAACTGATATAGTAATATTTGAAATTAGGGTAAATTTATTTCTAGTTCTATCTATATCTATACAGAATATACAACGTGGAGATATATAGTTATATATCTTATAATCATGGTGCAAATAGGACATTATCTGAACTTTATCTGATTTTTCTCAAAATAAATATATTTTATTTGTAGGAAAACACTTCTAAAGATAAGATTTTTTAAGGCTTTGTCTGTTTTTACTGTTGTAAAACAGCAAATAGTTGCCATATTTTTCAGAGGGATGTCCACAGAGATTACCACTGTATAGTTTTCATCTGTGCTTTTTTTTCCCCTCATGTACAGGCATTTGATCCATGAATGCATTCTAGGTGCTATGACATTAGTATATATTAAGGACAAACACACTTCTTGCTTTTCTGTTACTGCTGCTGAAGTTCATTTATATGATCTGTCGATCACAATGTCTCATTTGATTACCTCCATAACTTTTTAATGGATGACTGCTTCACTACATTGAGCCTGTTGGTCAGTTCTTTTTTTTTTTAAAGAAACTAGTATTTATTACCTAACATAAATTAAAACGAAGCCTTTGTAACAGACCCACAGGACATTACCTGGTCACTCTTGTTTCCCACTAGATATCTCATTTGTTTATATTCTTTCTATCAATCACTTTGCTCCAGGATCATCTACCTGTTTCCTGTTTAACTTGATGTTCACACACCTACTTTATGACTTTTTGCAATTATCAGTCTTTCCTGGAATAATCTATTTTCTGATACTGGATTTTCTCTTTTCCTGTTTTCTTTGTGTTGTTTTGTTTTTTAAACCATTTCTACGTATAAATCTTTTTCTCCTCGACATATATTTATGTTGCTTAATATGTACTTCCTGAGATGGCTGTAAGTTCTATAAAATAATAATTCTACTCCACCTACTATTAGTGCCACAATAATAACACTGAGATATTGTTACTATTAAAACATTATTTTATCCAATTACCAAATCAATTTCAGGATAGAAAGATAAATGCTCACAATATTTACCATCTATTGATAAAGTGATTCTTTGGGGGGTCTTGTTAGGTATCCCAGGCTGGATTCAAGCTTGGGAAACTTTTACTTTTCTTTCCTGAGTGCTGGGATTACAAGGATGTATTAAAGTAGGCTGTTTTCTTTTGGGAAACAATGTCTATAATGTCTTCACAATGATCTAGGAGTCCTGAATTCAAGAGATCCTCCTTCCTCAGCCTTTCAAATTCTAGAACTAATTCTGCCTGCCACTATCACCAGCTCTCTTTCTATAGACAGATAGAGAGAGAGAGAGAGAGAGAGAGAGATAGGTATCCTAAATAACTGAAAATTATTTTTAACCTATATGAAACAGAGAAACTAATGTCACTTCTTCAACTAAGGTTTAATAACAGAAACAATATTGAAGATCAAAATTATCTGTATTTTTCCAAAGTTAGGGTAGCTTATTAATGTTAAAATGTGAATGGATAATGGAAGTTTTATTATCTGAATATTCAAGTGATTATACTTCAAACATATCATTATTAGCAAAGTCCATATACACTTGTTTTTTGTTTTGTTTTGTTTTGTCGATTGTGGAACTTGAACTCCGGGACTAGGCATTGTCCTTTTGCTCTTCAGCTGAAGGCTACCACCCTGCCCCTAAAATCACAATGCCACTTCCAGTTTTCTGAAAGTTGATTGGAGATAAGAGTCACAGACGTTTTAGTGCCATGGATGGCTTTGAACAGCAATATGCAGATCTCAGCTTCTTGACTAGCCAGGATTACAGGTATTAGCCACTAGGCCTGGACACCATATACATTTTGCAGATCAAAAGTTTGAAGAAAAAAATCACACAGGTATTTCTCAAAATAATTGTGAAATCTGCAACTGATAGAAAAATAGACTCTAAGACAGAAAAATCTTCCAGAAGTGCCAGTGGTTCCTTCCTACAATACTACTTGGGAGGCTAAGAGCTGAGGAAAGCAGTTCAAAGCCAACCCATGCGGCTAATCCATGAGACACCACAATTACCACTAAAAAGTACAGAAGTGAAGCTGTGGCTCAAGGGTCAAAAGTTCTAGACTTGAGGGGAAAAAAAGCTCAGGGATTATGATAATGTCCCAGCCCTGAATTCAAGACCTAGGGCCAGAGCAACAACAAAAACAGCAGAAGAAAGAAAGGAGGAAAGGAGAGCAGGAAGGAAAAAAGTCAGGGAGGATGGAAAGAGGGAGGGAAGAGAGGGAGAGTGGGAAGGAAAAAAGGAGAAAGGAAGGAAGGAAGGAAGGAAGGAAGGGAGGGAGGGAAAGAAAAAGGGAAGAGTCATAGGCACAGGGCATCACAAGTCAATTACACATTAGAAATATTACAATACAATATAAAATTTTATACAGTAAGTGTGCACTATACTGAGAAATACTATAATTGAAAAATGATCATCTCATTATACTTAACACTGGTGAGACCTTTATTAGAATAATATCTTCAGTTCTGATCTCAGAAGCAAAATATGGATGTGGTCAAATTGAAGTGTGCTAAGTTGATAGCCACTGAGATAATTAAAGTAGTGGGAAATCTGGCCTCTTAGGATAGGTTACAGTAGCATAGATTATTGAGAGTGAATCAAAGGTGGTTGAGGGGAGATTGGATAATAGTTGCCTAGTGTAAAAATAGTTCTATTTTAAAGGAAAGGAGCCAGCTGCTGGATTCTCCAGAGGGTTTAAGAAGGGGGTCAATAATATTTCTCTGCAGCATACTGAAATTAGGTTAACTGTAATGAAACTTTTCTTTATATAGGAGAACCATTAAATGAAAAGATATTTTGGGGGCCTATTCATGGGATAGTCCAAAACATTCTGGGGCTTCTCAATGTGCACAATTGATTAAACCTGCCCCTTGATGGGGTTGCAAGTAAAGTAGCAGTGCCAATTCTCTTATGTCACTGCATGTCAGTTCTCATTGTTTCATTTTTTTCTTGAAAAGTAACATTTCACTGTAATATAATAATAATCTCCATCTAACTTAAGATCTTGGTCACTTTTTTATTAATCAAATTTAATATCATTGCATAAGGATAATGAAATGTTGAGGCTTTCACATTCCCTAATAGACGAAAGCCATTTGTTAATGTCTACATTCTGCCATGAAATATCTTCCTAAGTTTTTTCACCTCTTCCTCTGACCCATAGTTATTGCTCAATTTCATTCTACATTATTTTGCAAAAATTAATTCCCTACCGTATAGCTCTGGTCATGATACATTTTGCTAAAAATAAATCAAGTACACATGAACAATTTGCACTTTTCCCTGCTAATAGAATAAAGGTTCTATTTATCTTTTGCATTTCAACCTTATTGTGATGTGTTGCTTAATGTCAAGCACCACTGTCCTTTTGCTAAACTGTATTTTAGATTGCACTACCCTGTTCTCTGTTTATGAAATACTGTAGGCAGCATCTTGAAAAATCATGACAATGTATTGCATCTTTGCTAAATTTTCTCTTCTCATTCTAACAGTCTAACAATAAAGTCTACCTTAAGTTATTCATGCTTCTGTATCAAAACAAGTGATACTAGTTTAAAAGAACAGAAATTTTTTTATATAGTTATTGGGACTGGAAAATCCATGTTCCCACATTTCTCCTGACAAATGCCCTTCTTGATGTGTTTTTACATAGTAGACAAGGTATTCATATCCTCTAGAAAGCCTGTATATAAAGGCTGGTAAGCTGGGCACGGTGGCTCATGACTTTAATCCTAGCTACTCAGGAGGCTGAGATCTGAGGATCAAAGTTCAAAGCCAGCCAGAGCACAAAAGGACCTGAGACTCTTATCTCCAATTAACCCCTAGAAAACTTGAAGTGGGGCTTGTCTCAAAGGTAGGGCGATAGCCTTGAACTGAAGAGCTCAGGGACAGTCCCTAAGCCTAGATTAAGGCATATGACCCATCAAAAAAAAATTAAAGAAAGGCTGTTAAGCACAGGAATAAGGTGGTGACTCACACAAACTAAATATCTCTTAAAGGA
Source organism: Megascapheus bottae (assembly GCF_031878675.1). Lineage (NCBI taxonomy): Eukaryota > Metazoa > Chordata > Mammalia > Rodentia > Geomyidae > Megascapheus > Megascapheus bottae. The sequence goes on from NC_143511.1 coordinate 41,952,404, forward strand.
TCTACTTCTTTAATGCTACACTGTGCTACAGTGTTAGTGGTAGAATTTCAGAGAAAACACATCCAAGCAGAGTTAATGGCATATGGATGAAAATCCCTTCCAAGAACAATTTATCTATGGTTGATATTATTCCCACATTCCTTAGGGATAGTGTGATGATTAAAATGACTAAACTTGCTCTTCAGCATGACTAAGTTTGACGTACCCAGAAAATCTGAAAAGTAGACTCCTGAATATATCTGACTGGCATCAATTCTGTTCAGGTATCAAGATTTTTGAAGTAACATTTAAATATCTCTCATTCACCATCCGGCAGATGGCCATTGAATGGCAACAATTCTGCATCTAATCATGTACATCTGTGGTCCCAATTACACGCATGCGCGCACACACACACACACACACACACACACACACACACACACACACACATGGTTTTGTTCATTTATTTTCTATTTTATTTTATCTATTTATTTTTTTTTTATTTTGGGAGTACTGTATGGAGGAGATACATTTACATTTGTCAGGTAGTAGGTGCATTACTTCTCACACATTGATACCCCTTCTCATGTAACAAAGTCAGGAGTAGTAACAATATGAGATTAACCAAAGGGCAAGAAAGAGAAGAGAAATCACATAGTACATTAAGAACAAAAATCACACAAGATAAAGCTCTTGTTTCCATATCCTAGAGATCCTTTCATTTAGTCTCATCCTATATGTCCTCATGTATCTAGGTTTTGAGCTATTGTAATCCTCTGATCAGAGTCTTATACATGCACTAATTACTACAAATAAAGGAAACCATTGAGCCTATGTTCCTTTGGGTCTGGCTTACTTCACTTAATATGATATTTTCCAAGTCTTTCCATTTTGTTAAAAATGGGGTGATGTCATTCTGATGGCAGCATAGAATTCCATTGTGTATAAGTACCACATCTTGTTGATCCAGTCATCTACTGAGGGGCATCTGGGTTCGCTCCACATCTTTGCTATGGTAAATAATGCTGCAATGAACATAGCTATGCTAGTGGATGTGGTATGTCTTTGTTTCTGGACATTTGGGTAAGTGCCAAGGAGTGGAATTGCTGGGTCATAGGTTTAGTCTTTTGAGAAACCACGATACTGCTTTCCACAGTGGTTGAACAAGTTTACACTCCCACCAACAGTATAGTAGTGATCCCTCCTGGCCACATTCCAACCGTCACCTGTTGTTATTAGATTTCTTGATAATGGCCATTCTATCTGGAGTGAGGTGGAATCTCACTGTTTTGGTTTGCATTTCTTTTACGGCCAGAGTTGTGGAACATTTCTTCATATGTGTATAGGTCATTCTTATTTCCTCTTCAGAGAAGTGTCTCTTTAAGACTTTAGCTGATCTTTTAATGGTTGAAGGTTTCTTTTGGAGAAATTCAATTTTTTTAGCTATAAACATATATTAGATATGAGGCCTTTGTTTGTTTTATGGCTAGTGAAGATCTTCTCCCACTCTTTAGGCTTCCTATTTAACTTGCTAGCTATGTCCTTTGTCATACAGAAGCTCGGCAAGACATGTATAAATCTAAGTAAGCTCTTTTGTGAGAATATTCATCTGAGTTCATGTTTTTTGTCTTAAGTGTATCGGACTGAGCCCAATTTTCTTGTTATGAGTTCTGAATTACGGTCAATGTCTCATTTTGCTTTCCCCCTTGCTTAAGAATGGCCTCCACTGGCTGGCTACCAGGGAACAGAAATCTCCATAGGGGAGGTGCCCCTGAGTTCAGGGCCCCATGGTCTTTCTGTCACTCTGATAGTTTAAGGCCAGGCATGCCATCAGAATTTTGGGGGTTACTTAAAGGTCTCTGCTTCTCTGTTTTGTTCATGTTACATGTTTTTCCTTCGGTATTTTTTCTCGTCCGGTTTTGTCTTTGAAATTGATACCAGTCCTAAATATGGATCCTTGTGGTTCTTGTGTGTGTGCGTGCGCATCTTTGTTATTTACTTGAATCTTCTGAAAACTTCAGAGAATGTGCAGCCAATATTAATTTTGCGTGTTTTAAGATGTTTGAGTGTGAATGTGTGTGAATGTGTGTGAGACAACATGTTCAAGAATTAACAATGGTGAGTTCATACTTCAAACAAAAAAAAAAGGGATAGTTGTTCAATTTAAATCTAAACTCCAAGAAAAGCCAAATGCCTCAAGGGATTATTGTATTGTTTTTTGGAGGAACAAATTTAAAATCTAGTATTGTAATGCATAGAGCTGTTTACATTGTAAACATTGTATTCTGTTTAGCATAAAGGCACTAGGGAACTTGGAATTTATTTCCTTGAGTTTAAATTTGGAGATAAGTATCAGAAATTTAAATGTGAATTTACCCCAGTTTTGTAAACTTTACTCGTTTGTTTTTTAGAAAGGACAGGGCTTCATCCTGTCTCTTCCTTGCAGACTGACACTGGAAATCTGATGATAAAGTGGGTGATGTGAGTAGCATTCCTTAAACTTGCCCCCTAAAATGTATTAAATTGGGGGGGGGGAAAAAAAGGTTTTAAGAGAAATGTTTAAAGTGTTATGTATTAAAAGTTTTAAAGAAAATTAGAGCTGGGTTTCTGGACAAAATTTGTAAATGAGGTTATCCTAAATGTTTGTTTCAAAAAAGATAAGAAGACTTCAAGTCCAGCAAACAACCTAGTGAAATGTCAATGGGACATTTGTCCCTGTGTGAGAGATGGTGCCAGATCCTAGTAACTTGTGCTTGGACATCCAAAATTATCAGAGCCAGAGGTCATAAAATAGTTTGTAAGCATGCCTTACTAATGCCTGTGTCTACTGGGCAGGAACTTGTCAGTAAATATAAAGGGGGGATACAGGTTCCTAAGGCATGAGGCCTCAAGATTATCTCATTGATGCTTTATTTACACTGAACTTTTAAAGGATTTTCCCGTTTATAAGCATTGGAGCACCATGCTACCTCCCCCAACCCCAGACCCCCTTGTCCAATAGAAGGACCTGATCACTAACACCTGGCAGGAGCTACCTCACCCTATGTCTACCCCAGCATGGGAACCAGAAGAAACAGGATTGGTGGGAGCTCAGAGTCATAAATTTGACCCCCAAGCAGGGGACTGTGATATGATTATGAACAATACAATCATAGGAACTGCAACCCTATTGTCTTCCCTATTGCCTTCCCTCAAAGAATGTTGGGGAGGAGTCACAGGATTGTCTGGGTGCCATCCAGCTTATGTCTTTGCGCACCATTTGGGCCCCATCCTACATTCCGTTATGAGTGTCCATAAATAAAGAAGAGGAACTGTGGGGCTTCCTAGCTAGTGGCGTAGGAGCCCAGGTTGCTATCTGTGCTTCTGTGACTCCATGCCGGAGGCATGTACACTCCTGGGAACACTCATTGACGCAAGCAGTCCAGAGCCAGAGGGCGGCTGGCCCCTCCCACCTCCAACAGGAGCTCCCAGCTACTCCCAGCAAGTAGGGCATGTCTCAGGACACCTTTGACTGATAGTCCCATTCGGGAAAGACCCAACAACTGCTGCTGATATGACGTGGCGACCACTGCTCGATCTGTATTTTAGTGAGCACGTTTTCTAAAATAAAGTTAGATCTGCACCTCGAGTCTTGTCTCCAGAGACTGTGTTCCCAGAATTTTTCATGGGCTCTGTCGCCATTTTACCACACTTGTAGATGTCTGAGAAGGATCCCAACAGTTGGTGACTTTAACACACCACTGTCACCTCTGGATAGATCAACCAGGCAAAAACACAAGAGAAAACTCAGAATTGAACAATTGCATAAACCAGCTAGACCTAACAGATATCTGCAGATTATTCCATCTAGCAACACCAGATTGTACTTTTTTTTCACCAGCACATAGAACATTTTCTAAAATAGACCACATTTTAGGGCATAAAGCAAACCTGTGCAGATTCAGAAACACTGAAATTATTCCTTGCATTCTCTCAGACCAAAAGGCCTCAAATTGGAACTGAACACCAATCGCCACCAACAAAAACCCTGTAACTCATGGAGATTGAACAACACATTGTTGAATCGTCAGTGGGTCATTTAGGTGATCAGAACAGAAATTCAGTGGTTTATGGAATTTAACAAAAAGGAGCACACAAAATATTAACTCCTGTGGGACACAGCAAATGCAGTACTCAGAGGAAAATGTATAGCTCTAAGTGCTTACATTAACAAATGGGAAAATCTCAAATGCGTCCATCACCCTACCCAAAGTGTTTCCTATTGGGTTCTTTCCCTACATCACTGCACTGGAGTTAACTGTCTTCTATTGCTGGTTGGATTCATCCAACTTTGCAGTTGTTACTATTGTTCCTTTTCTGCTTTGTGTGTCCTTTGCATCTAACCTATGTCTTTAGGTATTTCATTGCAATTTCAGAAACAAGCAGAAACAAAATATGCTTTATCCACCAAGTTTGCCAAAAGTTGATGTCAATTTGTAACATAAAACTTATGAGTTATCACTTTAAAAGGGATATTCTCATGAAAAAAACCTACCTGGACCATGTGGACTTACGATTTTCTTCTGAAATTCGAAGGTCTCCTGCTACTGTGATGATACTCTCTTCTTCCATCCTAAACATTTTCCTATCAATGTTTAGCAAAATGTGAATATCCTCTTTCTTTTGGTACCATATTTGCAGAACATTTCCTAATATCTTAATTAAAGTCAGATAAGGAAATAAGGGAAAATGATTAATTTGTGTAGTAGTAAACTATTAGAAACAGTATGAATAACTATGATACATTTTTAATGTGTTCTTCTTTTCCTTATATTCTTTAAGTATATTTCAAAGATTTTTCTTCTTCTTTTCATGTAACTTAGTATGTCCTCTTTTCATTTACCATATTATGCATTTAGTTATTCTAGAATTTTCATGTTGGCTTTTGCTATTTGAATGTCTGTATACTGTTAAACTCCTAAAATTAAAGACAATTGTTTCTACTCTCAGTAGTAGATCTTGTACAGTATGTGTCATGTGTAATATAAATTGCATGTGACAGAAGTGGTGGATAAACTTTACCAATTAAATATGTTTTCACACCTCTTTTCAGTGTTGAAAAGATCAACAGTGGGAAATGCCGAAAATGGTAATAATGACAATACTTTTCTTCATCTCTTAATCAATGGCAGATGGCTATTATGGCATTGTCTATGAGTTTTCCTTTGGTATTCCGTAGAGCACATCATCATTTTAAATAGTGACAAATATTTGCTGTTTATGCAAAACTAAAGAAGATAAGGAATAATTATGAAAACATGCATATTAATTCCAAAAGGGCAACAACACAAAAGTAAAGTGAATAAAGTGAAATGTGTGAACAAGTAGAGAAGAAATAATTATCAAATTTGCAGTATCAACAGAATATAGAAATAAAGTTAAGATATCTTGGGGCTGGAGAATGAATTGCTAATGAGAAACTTAAGTGAGCGTATGATTTAGTAGGAAAATATCTGAGTTATGCATGAAAAGATGATTGTGACAGTATTACAAATTAATATTTATGCCTATTAAAATACATCTTATATTTTGTTTCTTTATGCAAAGCTTTTAGCTTGAAAGGAGTATTACCAAATACTAACACATTTTAAAATACTTTCTACAAATAAAATTTATAATTCCAGAATTTTGGTATTACATATTATGTTATTATATTATTATGAATTATGGATTCATTCTTGCAGGAAAATGGTTTCTGTATTTTTCCCTCTTGTATAATTATATAGATGAGCTTTAACTTTCTAAGAGATAAAAACGATTGCTAGTATTACTGATTAGAAGCCTGTATTTATAGAGAATGAAGGCCTGCAGAACTCAACAAGCTAGGTAAACTTAAAGAAAAAATGAGTGGAATGGGGTGGGAGAGGGAAACTGAGAGAAAATTATGGGAAGAGGTAACAATGTTCAAGAAGTAATGTACCCACTACCTGATGAATATAACTGTAATCCATCTGTATATCACCCCAACAATAAAATAATTTTTTAAAAAGAAAGAATTCAATAAAATGCTATAATCATCTCATTTTTAAGAATTTTTTGCCCTATTAAAGGTAAGAAAATTTCCCTCTTTCTGCACACTATGTGACAACCTTCATCTTCTAAATAATTCTTTCTTGCAAGAATTCTAGTAATATAACAACAGTATAAGGCAAGTGTAAGAGGAACCCAGAAATTTTAATTTGCTAATTAGAATGTCTTTTCCATGTGATTTAATATAAATGTCTAATTTTAAATTTCTTCTAACTTTACTCTTCTGTGGGAAACCCTTCCATCTCACAAAGCAATCTATACTTCAAGATAGCAGATTTGTCTTGCCTTTTCATTTCTGTACTTGTGTTCTCAATTAAAACCTGCTTGGATTATCTCATATATAGTTATGGAATAGTTGAAATAATGCATCAACAAGAATAAATGCTATAATGAACCCTTAGCCAAAGAAACACAGCTATTCTCGTTGTTGCTGTTGATTTTTCAGTCACCTGTCTTAAAATCTGGCTACTTCCATTTTTTCCTGTGATTAACTGGAGATAAGAATCTCACATACTTCTCTATCCAGGCTGGCTTCAAACCAACATCCTCAGGTCTGAGCCTCCTAAGTAGCTACACTTACAGGCATGACCCACCTGCTCTCAGCTTTAGATATTATTTTATATTACTTACCACTGGTGATACTAATCAAGGTTAGTATGTACAAATTGTACCTGCCTTCTTAGTTTCAAAATATATTTAAATATTAAGGATACACATGAATCTCAAATAAAAGCTGGTATTTCAAGAAGAAAATTAACATTATTATTTTCCCAATTAATACATTGATGTAAACTTGCATACACCCAAGATATATAATTATAAGTGTAATTGCTTAGAAAGGCAAAGCCAACATTCAATAAAATAACTACCAGGAAATAGGCTGGTAAGATGAGGTGGAAAGGAGAGTAGTAAATGGATGAACAAGAGAAGGAAGGACAATGTAGCCATGCATTCAATGTGTATCCTACATAATTAATAAAAGTGAAGGAACAGTGAGTTTGGAGAGAGGAGTGAAATTGTTGAAAGAGATGATATTGATCAAGAAGCAGTCTACTTATAAGTCGCTTTATTAAATCTTTTCTACAACTCTTTTGAACAACCACTTAAAGATAATAATAACATACTTTCTATGTTTGAGAAAGGTAGTGAGGCTGATCTGAAGAAACTAATCCTCAAGTGCGAAGCCATAGCCTTCAAATAGCACTCATATCCTTGATGTCTGAGCACCAAGACTAAGCACCGACAGTACTGACCACAGATATGTTGTAAATTTAGTTTCTTTATTCCTGCAGCATATTAGGGGATGTGTGTGTGCACTATATATATTATTTATATTGTTCAATATAAATAAATACATATAAAAGCTATACAGTAAATTAAAGAAATAATATTCTATCCCAAATAAAATGGTGACCCCAGTGTAGGAATAATGCTCAGTTCTGATAGCCAGAGAGGGCAGAAAAAAGAGAATTCTAAGTTAGTATTATTTGTCTTCATCTCACTAGACATGAAACAGTTGCACCTTATTTTCTCCCTCACTACCCAGGTAAACCCTTTCAGGATATTTACTCTAGATATACTCTCAATAGTAAGGTAAAATAAGTATTAATCACAAGTGTCATGTTAGAACACAAATGTTTCCACCTTGTAAATATCCCTCCATCCTCCTAATCAAATATTGGCATTAGCATTTATCTGCTTTGTCTAAATTTGATCTTATATTATATTATACTCACCATTTCAAGTGAAAAGAGAAGAAAATTGACATGAAACCTTCAATCTTAGATATTGGAGTAAGTAAATGTATCTAATTTATACACACGCACCCATTATTACATAACACATCTATGTCCTTGAAAAAGGCACATGATATCTAAATCTTGGTATTACTGATTCAACTATAAAGTTAGATGGATTTCAGATGCTATGTCTCATCAACAAGTCTCAGAATTTTCATTCATACCAAAAATCAAGGTCAGAAGTTTGGAGTGAAAAACTTTCATCTTCATAGCCTTCCTGGAAACTGAGGGGTCAAGACATGTTCAATATATCAGCAAAAACTGAGAATTTTTAAATTAGAATTCTCCAAGTTAAAGGAAATATTCAGTCCCAAATCCATGCCATTACTTGATAACTGCAGGAATTATCATCCCTAAGAAAGTGTCAAGCAGATGGCATAGATGGGTCAATCAGTTACATTTCTAGGTATATGATGCATGGTAGTTGGTAAATGGCAAATGATTAAGCAAACTTTGTGACTAAGCAATGTCCATCTTACCAGGTTCTCCAATACAGTGAATATATATAGTATATATATATATATATATAGCATATATATATATTATGCACAAGTACAGCTTACATAGGCAAAGTAAAACTTCATAGCAAATTTTGAATACATAGGGTAAACTATTCACTTCCTGCAAAAACCAATTGTGTTAATTTTACTTTGAAGTTGTATTTTAAATGGAATAATTTGTAGCTACTTTTAGTCACTTTTCAATTTTCTATTTAGTTAGGCACACCCGCTGTGTGAGCCAGTCTCTATTTTATTATAAATTGTATTCTATATGTAAATACACACATATATTCTAGTATATAATCCATTTTATTATAGTTTCAAGTCTTTCTTCATGTGTTACAATGTTTAAGGAATATTTGAACCAATTAAGATCTATGAAATCTACTTACATGAATTGCTTGTATTCTAAATAGTAAGCAATAAAACATAAACTAGAAATAAGACTAAATGGTCTGGTAAGCAGAACAAGAATGGTAATAATGTATTTACCAGAGTTCATAGTTATGTATATGTGAAATATTCCTTGATTAATAGTGGACACTTATTCCAAAAAGAAGTACTTTTAGATGGTTAATGTATGTATTACACGTGAATCTAATGAAACTCTACCACTTCTTACTTATCAGTTCCATCCTTGGAATTTATTTAAATTACTGGGAAATTTTCCTTTAATTGCATTATACAAGAGAATAAGTAGATAATACTTAAGATATTGAGCACAACCCTTGACACAGAAATGGTATCCAATAAATACTCTAACATTCTTAATAGACCTGCCCAAAGACAGGTGAAGAATAATGCAAGAACAACACTGAAAAAATTGATCAGAATAATACTAATAGCTGCCATCAATTCAAGGATCACAATGTTCCGAGAATTGTGCTTAGTTCATGAACACATTTAATCCTTTCATTAATCTTATTCCATTTCCAATTGCACATGAAAAAAAAATTGTGCTTCTGAGACATGAGTATTTTGCTGGAGGTCACACATGTAGGAATTGCAGGATTAGCATTTAAACACATAAAAGCCTACACTAACATCAAACTCTTAGTTATTGCCTTTTACTGTCACTTGATAGTAAGATATCCCACTATACCAGACAGGAACTAGTTAAGGTGCATAAAGAGATAGTAGTAAAATATGATGAGAGAGTACAAAAAGGAAGAGAACAGATTTACTTTTCTTACCTGTTTCCAACTCATAATTAATGATAAAAAAACTAATGAACAAGACATTTAAGCAAACTCTAAACTGTGTTTTATAATCAAAAGTAATAGTTCTATATTGGTGAAAGTGTAATTATTTGTGGCTAAATAATTTGCATATTAAGCTTCAGGAAGGTTTCATGTTATTGTGTGTATTCTGCCACTATCAATTTACCATTTCTTATTTCATTTTGTATTGCCCCAAATTTGAAAATTGCTTCTTGTCCAATATTGATTTAGTAACTTCCTATACCATAGTACTTTACAATGAACAATGTTATCCTGATGTATAACAGAGGAAGAGTAATTTCCTTCATTTGAAAAATGCAATGCCATCTCACTTGGTATAAAGCTTTTAGGCACTAAGAAATAAAATAAAACCAGGGACTGAAAGGAGTCACAGTTCAGGTCCTCAGATATATGTGATAATTCTTATCTTCTCAGCACCAAGGTCAGGAGAACAGCATCAGAATGCTTCACTAGGTCAGTTCACAATTGCTTGGAGCCGAACATGCTCTTAAAACTCTGTAAGTATATTTTAAAATAGTTTTCAGCCACACTAAAATGAACAACAAAGAAAACATGGGCTCTAGTCTCCAGAGAGCTATGTTTTCTAATGTTTCTATTAGAAATAAACTCTGCATTCAATTCCCAAAAGAAGCATTCTAATGAACGTGATTTTATGTGGATAAATTACTGCTGTATTTCAGTTCCATTGTAGGTTAAAAAGGCATTTGTGGGTAGCAACACAGATAACATCATCCTATGAGCTCTTGCTATTATGGAAAAATCTGAGTCTAAGCTAGTATGTTTTAATTATTAACAGGAAAAACACATTCTAGAAAAATCCTTTTTTAAAAACATTCTTGAGAAGGGGTATCAGTGTGCAAGAAGTAATACACCTACTACCTGATGAATGTGATTGTAATCCCTTTATACATTATCACAACAATAAACCAAAATGCTATACACACAAAAAACATTCTTGAAGGCTTAAAAGTTAACTGTTACCATATTCTGAGGCAGAAATGATATTTTATTCCCATAAGACTCTATGTGAGTATCATCATATAGATAGCTTTGACATATGCTAGTTTGACATTTATAAAATTACCACTATTTGAACTTGCTAAATTATAAAAGAATTAATTACATGAATACAAACATAACCCACTCTCAAGTTATATTCTTACATACCTTTCCTATGTTATCCTCATACAATAGAAACACCTGATAAAATATCATATTATCTAATTGTGTATAACTGGATGGATTTTATTGCTTTTATCCAGAACCTTTGGTATATTAGGCATTGTTAAGAATTCTTTTATCATAAGCAAGTACACATTTATAAGAGATTTTGTACAAACTAGATAAAGACGTAAAAAGTAAATAATTGCTGAAAGAATGATACATTTGCAAATATATAGGTTTCAAATAGGACCATTCATATGCAGTTTTCATATATATTACATATACATACATATAATGCATTTTTAACAGATATTCCTTTTTTCTTTCTTTTTTCTTTTTTTTTCAGTTATGGGGCTTGAACTTGGCTTGGGTGCTGTCCCTGAGCTCTTCATCACAAGGCTAGTGCTCTATAATCTTGAGTCACAGCATCATTGCTGGTTTACTGGGGGTTAATTAGAGATAAGGGTCTCTTAGTCTTTCTAGCCTGGGCTGGCTTTGAACTCAATCCTCAGTTATCAGTCTACTCAGCAGCTAGGATTACAGGTATGAGCCATAGGTACCAGGCATGTACCCCCTTTCCTATGCTGTGAATTATTTTGTGTGTGTGTGTGTGTGTGTGTGTGTGTGTGTGTGTGTGTGTGTGTTGAAAACTTCTATATCATGAGTATTCTAATGGTTTGTTTAATTATACTCCAACTTTTTGAAACAATTAACTTTGTAATATCTTACTTTATACATCATAATATAGTGAAGATTTCTGCTTTTTTAATTTGCAAGTGTCTGTGATTAAAATCAGAGAAAATAATTTCTTATAAATAGATTTAGTAGGACATAGCTAGCAAGTGAAATAGAAAGCACATAGAGTGGGAGAAGATCTTCAACAACTATATAACAGACAAGGGCCTCAGATCTAAAATATATCTACAGCTAAAAATATTGAACCTCTCCAAAACAAATCTTCAAAGAAACAACCACCCAATTAAAATGTTGGCTAAATATTTAAACAGAGACTTCTCTGAAGAGGAAATAAGAATAGCCATTAGACACATGAAGAAATGCTTGACAATTCCGGCCATAAAAGAAATGCAAATCAAAACAACTTTGAGATTCCACTTCACTCCACTTACAATGGCCATGATCAAGAAATCTAATAACAACAGATGCAGGCAGAGATGTAGCCAGGAGAGATTAGATCGCTACTACAGAGATGGTGAGAGTGAAACTCATTCAACCACTCTGGAAAGTAGTATGGCAATTATTCAAAAGAATAAACATAGAGATCCCCATGACCCAGTAATTCCACTCCTTGGCATTTACCCAAATGTCCAGAAATGTTTTCATATGGATACAACATTTCCTGCAATATACTTGTCTTGCTTTCAAAATATTTCTTGCAAAATTACTTATCTTGCTTTCAAAAGTTAGTTTATTGAGGAACTGCCATATTGCTTTCCATAGTGGTTGAATGAGTTTGCACTCCTACCAACAGTGCAGTAGTGATCCCTCCTGGCCACATGCCCTCCAGCATCGGCTGATATCAGTTTTCTTGATCCTGGCCATCCTAAATGGAGTGAGGTAGAATCTTAGAGTTGTTTTGATTTGCATTTCCTTTATGACCAGAGATGTTGAGCATTTCTTCATGTGTCTATAGGCCATTTTTATTTCTTCTTCAGGGAAGACTCTCTTTAAGTCTTTGGCCCATCTTTTAATGGGATGGTTGTTTCTTTGCAGATTAGTTTTGGAGTGATTCAATTTTTTGAGCTGTTGGTATATTTTAGATATGAGGCCTTTGTCTGTTGTATGGTTGGTGAAGATCTTCTTCCATTCTGTAGGCTTCCTAATTAATTTACTAGCTATGTCCTTTACCATACAAAAGCTCTACAGCCAGGAATTCCACTACTAGGCATTTACCCAATTGTCCAGAAACAAGAACATACTAAATCCACTAGCACAAGGATGTTCATTGCAGCAATATTTACCATAGCAAAGATATGGAACCAACCTAGATGTCCCTCAGTTGATGAGTGGATCAACAAGATGTGGTATTTGTACATATATGGAATTCTATGCTGCTGTCAGAAAGAATGACATTGCCCCAGTTGTAAGGAAATGGACAGACGTAGAAAAAATCATATTAAGTGGAGTAAGAAAGACTCAAAGGAATACAGGCTCAATGGTTTCCCTCATTTGTCATAATCAGTAGAAACCTTGGGCTCTCATAGCAGAGATTTGCAATAGAGCAAAACCTAGATACATACATAGTATGATGCTAAATGAAAGGACCTCTAGGATATAGAAACAAAAGCCATATAATGAGTGATTGTTGTCCATAAAGTACTATGTTATCTCTCATCTCTTTTGCTGTCCCTTGGTTATCTCATATTGTTACAGTATCTCACTTTGTTACCTGATATATCGGATATATTTGTATTTGGTTATTTGAATTTGGATAGGGAAGGGGGGAAAACAAGATGAGGGGTGGGGGTGAGGGGGAGGGAAATGGGGACCAAGACATGAGAAAGGATATCAATGTATGTGAATTAATGCACCTTGTATCTTGTGAATATAATGTAACCCTTCTATTAATTACAATAAAAAATCTATGAAAAAAGTTAGTTTAATATGTATCATTGCTATGACCAAGCAACTCCACTCCTTGGCATTTATCCAAATGTCCAGAAATGAGGACATACTAAAGTTACTAGCATGACACAGGGAGAAGTGAAATAATTCAACAACAGTAATGCTACTGTTTGGGAGAAAAGCTGAACTTAATGTGTGAAGACAAGAGAAAAACAGTTACTTCCAGGAAAAAGAAGACAGGTATATAAGTGGTCTTGTCCTCCCCCGAAATAATGTCTAGGAAGAAGTTTCCTGGTGCTATCTTTGTTTCTCATCTTACCTACAATTATTTGCAATATAATATGGATTGTTATCTTTATGATACTCTGTTCTAAAATCTAGTCATTGCTGGACCAACCATTACAGTAGATAAAGTAAAATTTATTACACCATAAAAAACAAAGTTACTAGCATGATGATGTTCATTGCAGCATTATTTAGCATAGCTAAGATATGGAACCAAACCATATGTCCCTCAGTAAATGAATGGATCAAGAAGATGTGGTACTTATACACAACTGAATTCTGTACTGCCATTAGGAAGAATCACATCACCCCATTCATAAAGAAATAGACTTGGAAAAAATCATATTAAGTTCCCCAAAGGAATATAGGCTCTATAGTTTCCCTCAGTTATAATAATTGTTGTTTTGAATGTGCTATGTACAGTGATTTCTTTTCTTTTCTTTCTCCTTATGGTTAATCTCATATTGTTACAGTATCTTACCACATTATCTACTATATTGTATATATGTTTATTTGCCTGAAATAGGAAAGGGAAGGGGGAAAACAAGATGATTTGGGGGGGGGTGAAGGAAGGGAAATCGGGGCAATGCACCCACTACCTGACAAATGTAACTGTAACCCCTCTATACATTATACCAATTATAAAATACAATAGAATACTGAAAACTTAAAAAATTGACTTTGTAGAAGGGCAGGCTCATTTTACATTTTTCCCATTAATAATATAGTTTTTATTACTTTAAAGAGCATATTCTTCAAATAAAAACATATGGAATCAAATAGACATTGTGTAGTCACTTATGAGAAAAACAATCACATCTGACATACTGAAAAAAAATCTATCCTACATGGTTTCATGTGTAATCCCTCCATAGCTTTTTTATAATAAAGATACTGCATTTGAAATCAGCAAGGTTGCTCATGTCTGTAATCTTAGTTACTCAGGAGGCTGAGATTTGGGAATCATGGTTCAGGCACTAAAGAGCATGAGACTCTTATCTCTAATTAGCATTAGAAAACCAGAAGTGGGGCTATGGCTCAAGGGATGCGGTGATAGCCTTGAGCTGAAGAGCTCAGGGACAGCACTCAGGCCCAGAGATCAAGCCCCATGACCACCCCCACCAAAAAAAAAAAAGATACTGCATTTGTTATTTCAATTGTTACATTTGTTTTCATTTCAGAAATATCTTTATCAAGAATGTATAAAGCTGGAGATACACTACCCAATAGTCATACAAGCCAGTAAGTACTAAACCATGAGTTCAGAACTCCATACCACCCCCCAAAATAGTAAAATATACCTTAAAAATAGAACACAGTATATGTTGAATATCTAAAAATGTTTCCCATTCCTCATAGTCAGTCCAACTGCATCTTGAGTCCCAGATAATGCATTCATCAACACTCTGCAAATATGTATTTTTTATCAAACATTTCTGGGTACATATATTTCTAAATTTCTACAATGACCACTATGAATATACTTGTGTGTGTATGTGTGTGTGTGTGCATGTGTGTACATGGTTTTATTATTTAAATACTTTGAAAACCTATTTTTCTGAATACATTTGGAGCTCATTTTTTAATGTATACGTGTGTGTGTGTGTGCATGTGTGTGTGTGTGAATGTTTTTATTATTTAAATACTTTGAAAACCTATTTTTCTGAATAGATTTAGAGCTCATTTTTTATTGTAGCGTAATATACACATACATAAGACAAAAGTAGTAGAGAAAATAAGGTACATATACTTAAAATATCCAACTCAAAATTCTGGAACTTTTCAAAGGGTATTAAGATTTTTGAGGTAAGAGATTACATTAGATTAACCAGGTGGAATCAATATGTTGATTTGGTGTGATGGTTAATTTTACATGTCAATTTGGTTATTATATGTGCTTGTTTCCTTAAACACTATGCCAGATGTTTCTGTGAAGGTATTCTCAACATAATTAGCATTTCCTAGCAGTGACTTTATGTCCATTACCCTCCATTCTGTAACTCATCTACATAATTGATATATTAAAGAGAAAGACATTCACTGAAGAAGTAAGAATTCTGCCTCAAGAAATGCAAAATAAAAGCATACCTATATTTTGGCTTATGCATCAACTTTGAGACTTTCAATGATTTCAGCTTCTATAAGAATAGAAACTAAATTTTAAAAACCTCCTGCCATTTTCCATGTTTGAAAGAGCATATACATTTGTGTGTTTTGTTGTGAAAGAGCTGTGTGACCGTAAAAGAAAACCGGGCATGGTGGCTCATGCCTGTAATCTTAGCTACTCAGCAGGCTGAGATCTGAGGGTCAAGGTTCAAAGTCAACAAAGGGCCTGAGACTAATATCTCCAATTAACCTCTAGAAAACAGGAAATGGGGCTTGGCTTAAAGGTAGTGTGGTAGCCTTGAGCTGAAGAGCTCAGGGACAGCACCCAGGCTGAGTTCAAGCCCCGTGACCCAAAAACTAAAAAAAAAACAAAACAACAACAACAAAACTCAGGGAGATAATACTACTGGCTTTGCAGATGAAAGGATGGTGCCATGAGTCAAGAAATTTGAGCAACACCTAAAAGCTAGAAAAAGGGCAAGAAAATAGATTTCATATTTAGATATGCTAATAATCCTCACTTTAGTGTATTTTAACCTATTTTGAATCTTAGTGTAAGAATTTCAAGATGATATATTTATGATCAATTGCTGCTTTTACAATTATGTTAAAACAATTAGTGAATAGCACATTTCTCTATTTACTGTCAGTACATTATTGTTTTCTCTCTGTATCTGCAGTAAACAAAGTGACTATGAATGTTATTATAATATTTTTTTATTAACATAGATCTTTATTCCTCTTGGGTAAATGTAAATCTCTATGAGAAAAGTCTAAATTCTACAGTAAAGTGAATATATAATTTCATAATTCCAAAGAATTGTATCAAATCTCACATTCTCCATAGTATCACCCAAAGTCCTTGTCTGACTAAGGTTTTTAAACTATAGTCAGTCTGGAGATGTGTAATATATTATCATATATTTTTAATATTTTATTTTTTAAGATTTTTTAACATTTTAAACTGTAATTCACATTCCATAAAAATTTATTATTTGAAATATATAATTCTATTTTCCATACATTATTCACTATCTCAAAAATTTTTAGAACATTTCTATCTATATCTATTTCAAAATTGCCCCAAATCCCCACATTTGTTTATTCTAGACTTCTATTTCAATGGAATCATTCACTACATTTTCTTTTGTAATATATTCATTTCACCTATAATAAACATTTCTGATTTTTATATATGTTGTCACAATAACAGCATAAAGGATCCTAGATTTTCACTCAAGTCTACAACCATAATAACCTATTATGAGATAGATCATATAGAAGGCAAGTAACATCAGACGCCAATGGCTCATGCCTATAATTCTAGTTATGCAAGAGGCAAAATCTGAGGAACATAGTTCCAAGCCAGCCTGGGAAGAAAAGTTTCAGTGAGACACTTACGTCCAATAAACTACTCAAAAAGCTAGAAGTGGCACGTCTATTCAAGTGATAGAACACTAGCTGTGAGCACAAAGAGGTCCAGAAACAGTACCCAGGCCATGAGTTCAAATCCCAGGACAGGGTTTAAAAAAAAAAAAAAAAGGCAAGCCAGGCACAGTGGCTCACACCTGTAATCCTAGCTACTAAGGAGTCGGAGATCTGAGGATCAAGGTTCAAATCCAGCCTAGGCATAAAAGGACCTGAGACTCTTCTCTCCAATAAACCTCTAGAAAAGGGGAAGCGGGAAGGGGGATTTGACTCAAGGGTAAGGTAGTAGCCTGGGGTTAAAGAGCTCAGGGACAATGCCCAGGCCCGTTTCAAGCCCTGTAAGCCACACACACACACACACACACACACACACACACACACACACACACACACACACACACAAAGGCAGGTAAGCCAAGTAAGCCAAGAACCAGTGACTAACATCAGAAAACCTAGTTATTTGGAAACACACAAAAAGATGATAGCTTAAAACCAATCCATTCTGAAAAAGTAGAGATTTCATGTTTAATTAATCATCAATAGCAGGGTGAAAGGTACATATCAAATGGTAAAATGCCAGCTGTTAGCAAGTAAGCCTTGCTAGAATGAAGACACTGTATTCTTGTACCAGAACCACAGAATATTATCCAAATCAGAATCACAGAAATAATAAAAAAAATCTGATGGGCTTGGTGATTCACATTTGTAATCCAAGCTACTCAGGAGGCTGAGATCTGAGGATCAAGGTTCAAAGCCAACCTGGGCACTGAAGAATATGAGACTCTTTTTTTAAAGACTCTTGTTTTTTGCCAGTCCTGGGCTTGAGCTCAGGGGCTGAGCACTGTCCTTGGCTAGAGCTCTACCACTTGAGCCTCAGTACCACTTCAAGCTTTTTTCTATGTATGTGGTACTGAGGAATCAAACCCAGGTCTTTGTGCATGCTAGGCAAGCACTTTACCACTAGGCCAAACTTTCTGCCTGTGATACTCTTATCTGCAATTAATCATTGGAAAACTAGAAGTGGTGCTGAGGCTCAAAGGGGCAGGCTGGTAGCTTGAGCTGAAGAGCTCAGGGGCAGTGCACAGACCCAGAGTCCAAGTCCCATGACGAACCAAAAATAAAAATAGTAATAATAATAATAATAATAATAATAATAATAGCAGTGTCTAATTAAACTTATCAGATAACCTAGCTTAGCAACACAATAACTTATGGAGTATCAGAATAACTATTTGGGTATTAAGATAAAAATAGTCTCCTCAATAAAAGGCAAATAATTTATGTTTTCCAGAACAGTCTATGATCATTTAATGGTAAGTCTTCTAATGTGGGGAAAGGTTACAAGGGAAGCTATGTGAACCATAATTTCTTTGTGGAAATTTTCTTGATTACAAACGTAATTCTACAATATTAAGATTTCTCCAGATTTTCTTTTTTTCCCTTTGGTTCAGTTTCCTTAATCTGGGTCATTCTTAGAATCTGTCCCTTCATTTTCAGTTGTCCAGTTCTCTTTGTTATAGTACTAAGAATTATTCCTTACCTTATATTTCATATTATTCATGACATCCTTGGAATTAACTCTGCCACAGTTATTTTGTTTAGGACATTTGTCTTCTTTGTTTATCCATCTTCTTTATTGATTTATTTAGCCTAGATGGAGTGTTTTCTGCTGTCACACATTTAACTCTCTAGCAATTGTCCCCAATATCATGTGTTGATTTTAGTAGGTTTTCTTGAATATACAAAATATATATTTTCAGAATTCTAGTGAAGCTATAGAAATCTTAGGTCCTCATATTCCCCTCTCTCCTTTTGTGGTATATATCTTATACACCTTGCATCTCTATATACCACAAATCTTATAACATTTGACTATCAGTATTACATTGCAGAATAATTAGTAAGGCTGAAGCAGGAGAAATAGAAACAATATATTTCACATATAATTATACTATCAATGTTTGTTAAAATTAGTAATTTTTTCATATATTCCTATGGATTAAAGTTAACCATCTGGTGTCATTTCCTTATTCTAATACAACTCTCGTTCTATCCACATTCTTTGTGATGTTATATAATATAATTATATACACATTATTTTATGCAATTGCTTTTTAATCAGCTGAGAAGAAAGGAAAAGAAATATGCAATTATAATGTCTTTTCAAATGACTTTCTAATTATGAGTGCTTTTATTGTTTTCATATGGATACAAAATTTCTTCTACTATTACTTAGTTTGCTTTAAAAGTTACTTTAATATGTATTATAAATCAGTTTGCTAGAAATAGAGACTTGTTCTTCCTCTTACTCCCATACTTGATGACAATCTCAAGATGCCTTTGTTTTGTTCATGCTTTGTAAATTTCACATTATATCTGCAAATCTAGCTGATTCATATGTAGGTGTTCATTAAGGTTCTCCAGAGGAGTGAAAGTAATAATATATAATTATAGGTAGTATATAATTACATATATTTAAATTATACATTATATATTGTATATAAAGTATACAAATATAAAATGTATAATTAATTATAAGAGGAGACTTACTAGGTTGGCTTACATGCTTAGTGGAGTCATCCCATGATGGATGTCTAGGGAAATCTGTTTCTTATTAAATCCAAAAAGCTGGAAGCCTCTAAAAAAGAAAGCTTTTGGGCTGGGAGTTGGTAGCACATGATTATAATTCTAGCTACTCAAAGTTCAAAAACCAGTCACTGCAGAGAATTTAGTGATATTTTTATCTCCAATAAAGTACTCAAACAAAGCCAAAGTGATGCTGTGGCTCAAGTGGTAGAACTTTGAGTGACAGAAACTCAGGAGGTACAGAGCCCAGGCCAAGAGTTCAAGTCCTAGGGCCAATAAAATAATCATAATCATAAGCATAAGATTTTGAGTTTTGAGACCTAAAAGGCCCCAGAAAGCCATTAGTACAAAAGCTGAATAATCCAAAGTCTTTTGTCCATGGATAATAGTAATGTATATATTGCATCTATTCAAGAAGAATCAATTATTTTCTGAATTACCCATTTCTGTCAACATAAATGCAATCATTATTTTCAATATATAAATAGGAGTTAAATTAATCAGCGGTATTGATAAGATTGGGAAAGATGGGCGAGATCATTTGAAGGGGTGACATTTGTCACTGTTCACAGTGCTAATAAACTGAGTTGTTGAAATCTCTTGTACAGCTACTTAAAATAAGAAAAAATAAAATATTATGATAGAGAAGGCAGATACATAATAATATATACTATATCTCAGGTAAAAGGAGCCCCCTTGAAATTTCACTGTAACCCAAGTCTTATGATCTGAACTAACTAGTGAATATAAAAATAAAAATACTGTCTGGGCACTGGTGGCTCAATGCCTGTAATCCTAGCTACTCATGAGATTGAGATTTGAGGATCGCAGTTCAAATCCAGCCCATATATAAAAGTCCACAAGACTCTTATCTCCAATTAGCCACCAGAAAACCAGAAGTGGCTCTATGTCTCAAGGGATAGAGCAGCATCTTTTGATATGAAGAGCTCAGAGACAGTGCTCAGGCCCAGAGTTCAAGCCCCACAACTGGCAAATATTACAAATAATAACCACTAGCTTACCTTGTAGGGCTGCTTACTTGTATTCTGCTTACAGAATACAAAAACTCACTTCTTGGACTTCATTGTCATCCTGAGAGATGGTGAAAAAAAGGCAAGACATAACTGAATAGAAACTACAGATAATTTCAAGCCCATTGACTGAAACAGTACAATCAATTAGAAAATGAAAGGCCTACCAATAAGCAAGTCATTTCCCAAAATTAATTATCATAAAACTAAATAACACACCAAACTATGTAGATAAAAATTCCAGATTCATACAGGTCACTGGCAATCCTCTATTGGAACTTCTCTTGCCCTGAGAGAGCTCAATTTCAGTTTTCTCTTCAATAAATTCTATATGTTTACACTTAGGTATATATATATATATATATACATATACATATATATAAAAAAACATATATAAGAGATACTGTTAGATCTTGGACTGATTTTGTTATTTTGTATGTCAGATAAGAAATACTGATGAGTGTGCGAAGAAAGACATCAGAGATATAGTCATGGTGCTGTTTGCCTTCTATCAGGTGTTCACTCCCCTAGTTTACTTTATGTGGGGAAGTAGCCATAATTTTCACTAAACTCTCATTAAGAATCCACATAGTACCAGTGTTCTGACCTAAAATGACAATATCCAAGTAAAGTCAGGCATAGGCAAAATTCCACAAAGAATGTAATATATTTTGTTCCAGACCTCACTTCCAACACTCTTCCAAACTTTCAGAAGTTTAGAACTCTTCAATTCTTAGGAACTTTCCATTTCTATTCAGGTTTTGACTAATAAATGATACTATTTTCTAGGTTTTGGTAATGCCTTGATTTTAAGTTTTCACTGTAACTAAAGATGTGTTGTTAATTTCAGTTACAATATGGGAGAAAAAGAGGATAATACATATTAAGATATCAGAATATTTGACAGAGGGATTAATTTTTGCTTTTATGAATGATGATAAATAAAGGAAGAAAAGGCTCATGAATAACAAATAAGTAAGTTTAAGATAAAACTCACCTCCAGTGGCCTCTGATACGATCAAAACCACCAGCAGACAGTTTCAAGGTAAGTTTTATCTTGGTCATGCCAGGTGTAAATAGAACACATAAGAAGTGTTACCTGTTCAGTGTTCCTTTTTGTATCTCTTGTGGTTTGGGTCAAAGTCCACTTGATCGCTAAAGAAACGAAAAATCCCAAAGACAAACATTTTACTCACAGGGTCACCAAGAAAAGCATCCTAACAAGAAAATGGCAAATCTCTTTTGTCTTCTAAAGACTGTGTTCAACCAAACAAGCAAACAAAACCAACACTCAAAACCAATTGACCCCTGCGGTTAAAATCATGTAGGGAGCTCTTTTATTTTGTGTATCCTAATTCAATTCCACATAATTCCAAGGCAGGTCTGAATGTAATAATAAACACAAAATAAAAAATAAAATAATTCACATTTGAAAGATAATTTCTACACATCTTGTTTTCAGTGGTTTAGGTACTTTGAGTATCTATGGAAAATAGGAATATTATTCCAGAAAAAAAGTTCTTGCTTTAAATTTTAGGAATGATAGATATTTGTACCAAAATTATGTACAAGAGATATAAAAATAAAATAAAAATAAAGAACAAGAAAGCTGGGCACTGATGGCTTATTCCTGTAAACCTCATTATTCAAGAGGCTGAGATCAGAGGATGGCAGTTTGAAGTCAGCATGGGCAAGGCAGTCTATGAGACTTTTATCTCCAGTTAACCGCAGAAAGAATCAGAATTGGAGATGGGTCTTCAGTGGTAGAGTGCTAGGCTTGAGCAAAGGAATTAAAAAAAAAAAAGAACAAGAGAAAGTATAAAGGAAGGAAGGAAGGAAGGAAAGGAAGGAAGGAAGGAAGGAAGGAAGGAAGGAAGGAAGGAAGGAAGGAAGGAAGGAAAGAAGGAAGGAAGGAAGAGAGGGAGGGAGGGAGGGAGGGAGGGGAGGAGAAGGGAGCAAGGAAAGGAAGGAAGGAAGGAAGGAAGGAAGGAAGGAAGGAAGGAAGGAAGGAAGAGAGGGAGGGAGGGAGGGAGGGAGGAAGGCAGGAAGGCAAGAAGGAAAGAAGGAAGGAAGGCAGGAAGAAAGGGAGGAAGAAAGAAAGGAAGGAAGAAAGGGAGGAAGGAAGGAAGGAAGGAAATCAAGATGTTCACATAAATCTAAGCAATTTTTCATAAGGACATGATTGATGTGAGAAAGCACAGGGCAGGAAACAATGTTAATGAAACAATACCTCCAAAGTAGGTGGGTGACAGCGCCTTATGCCTGTAATCTAAGCTACTCAGGAGACCGGAAACAAAGTTATTTCTACAAAAAGGATATCCTCAAATCACCTCTTACCCTTTACCCTTATATTTCTGGTAGACCTAGATTCGTGGGAACAATGCAGAATAACCTTTCTTAGTCCCTGACATCACTAATGATCAAGGGCAGTTACATATATTCTCTCATATCAGAAAATATAAAGATGTCAAGTTATAGTCTCCATTTAACCAGAACACAATGTATCTCAATCAGGTGTTTTTCTTTCTTCCTTATTATTATTTTTTCATTTATCTCCACTTACCCTGTAATTCCATTGCTTTTAGGAGTTTGCTAGTCAAATTATGTATATCTTTAAATAATATGAATTTATCTAAGTCCTTTAAAATTTTTATTATCTTTTATATGTAGATAACCAAAAATTTCCCTTTCCTGAAAATGAATTCTTTCTTTTTCTTTGTCTACACATCAGTCATCTTCCATTAATCAGTTTAGAAATGATTTTTGTTCTTTATTGGCATAATGTATAATCTTATTTAATTTTCTCCTGAACTAGATTCTAATACTATAAGGTCAAAAGCAAATTATCCTTTAAAAATATCTAAGGAGAGTGAGTTCAGAAAGATGGCCTAAAAGAGATGCATGGCATATGTCCAATAATAACCAAAGGACAAACAGAAATGTTCCCTGTTTCATTGGAGTACTTGATGCTCAGGACCAGAATATACTGGAATGTGGCAAAGATATTGTAGAGCATTGAGATGTATGATACATAGCCATCTAAGATATACAAAATGTAGAAAATTAAGACAGAATACCGATTTTCTATATTGATATCACTCCTGAACCAGATGGAACTTTACCAGGGAAAACAGTAAGCAGCACATAGTAATCCATCACTATTTAAGATGCTAGTACCTCTGTGAGAGCATCTTGTGGTCTTCACAGGAGTTGAGTTTTGGAGTTTTACTGGACCACATAGTAGTGCCCTGAGGAAAGTTTGGGGACCTTACTGTGCCCACAATTGTTCAGGCTGCTTCTGTGCAGTACTTTCATGACATCCCACTATTCCAGGGGTCCTGTGAGGCTCCCAGGCATCGGTTTTCAACTTCACTGCCAACCCAGAACTGTAAAGAAGCTGGCTGACACCACCTACCCTTCTCTAATCCAGCAAAGTACATAGTCAGTCTGTGTGAGAGGCTCAGTGTATGGCCAGATCCCTGAATGGCCCTCCAAAACTGACAAGTACTTTACTCCATTTCTGTTATACAGTATTACATCTATTTGGGCCAATGAGAATTTTCCATGTCATTCAGAAAATGGCAAGTCTTCCTCTTCACTAGCAACAAATCATATGCGAGTGACCATGAGAGTGGCCTCCCCCCGAAAATGATCTCTAGAAACAGACAAGGACACTATACTCACAGCTCATTGTTGCCTACAAATATATGGGCCATTCTCATAGA
This sequence comes from Megascapheus bottae, assembly GCF_031878675.1. NCBI lineage: Eukaryota > Metazoa > Chordata > Mammalia > Rodentia > Geomyidae > Megascapheus > Megascapheus bottae. The sequence continues at coordinate 41,976,903 of NC_143511.1, forward strand.
TGCCAGTGACATAGATCTATCTAAAATATGCTTATTATAGGCTTCATGATTTCTCTCATTTGTGGTAATTGAAATGTGCCTATAAATCCACAGGTAAATACAATGGATGATGAAAGACAAAAAAATTATACTTGGACATGATGAATTAAAGAGGATTTTAAACATTCACACAGCGAGATCAAAGGGGGCTGTTCTTAAGAAAGAATCACAAGGGCTCCAAAACTTTGTGCACATAATCATTTCAAATGTTGTTTATCGAAATGAACTCCAAGAAATGGAAATAAGAGGGATTTTCCTGTGTCATTTTGGCTATTGTTTTTCTTTTTTTCTCTTTGATTTTTGTACCTTTTGTCTTATTGATAAGTTTATATTGGGAAGGGCCAGGGAAGAGCATAAAAGGCAGGACAAAGGCTGAACAAATGCAGCAGTGATACCCACTAGACACTTTATTGGAAATGGATTATGCAGCTTGTGGGGAAAGGAAGTAAGGTGGGGAACAAACTGGGAGAAAATAAAGGAAGAGGTGACACTATAGGAAGAGAAATGTACTTATTGCCTTACTTATGTAACTGTAACTCCTCTGGATGTCACCCTTTCAATAAAAACACATTTTTAAAAAGTAAAAAAAAATACCCAGAGTTATAAAAAGAACAAATTAGAGGTAATTGTAAAACAAAAATAAATAAATAATTAAATAAAGTGTTGTTTTTTTTTTTCTGGCTAGCAGAACAATAACCCAAATCTTTGTCCTAGGTCACTGAGACACTTATAGGCATTGTCAACATTGATCGCAGTTAAACAAGCCATACAGACATAATACTATACACCAACCCAGAATCAACACCAAGTGGCTCACTTAAATGACACTTTTTGACACATTTCCATGAAAAATAGTTTTACTCATAAAGATCCCTTACAAAACCATAGAAGCAATTAATATATGAGATGCATAAATACAACTTTAATGTTGAAAGTTGCTGGTCTGGTTATTCTCTATTTTCCAATAAATTAATAAATAAATATAAGCATAACTATATACCTTAGTATATTAAAATGGATGTCAACAGAAACCAATGAATTTATTATATTATTTTGTAAGTTTTTTCCATATGTATTCTATAGTAGTTACTAGAAGGATTACAATACATTCACCAGATAGGAGGTGCATTACTTCACAAACATTTCTCATGTCATGGTCCCCAATTACCTCCCACCCACCCGCTGATTTTGATTTCTCCCCTTCACTATCCAATTTCAAATAACCAAATACAAATATATCCAATATATCAGATAACAAAGTGGGATTCTGTAACAATATGAGATAACCAAGGGACAGCAAAAGAGATGAGAGATAACATAGTACATTAATGATAACAATCACTAATTATATGGCTTTTATTTTTATAACCTGGAGGACCTTACATTTAGCATCATACTATATGGCCTTATGTATCTAGAATTTGTTCTATTATAAATCTCTGCTATGAGAGCCCAAGGATTCTACTGATTATGACAAATGAGGGAAATCATTGAGACTATGTTCCTTTGATTCTGGCTTACTTCACTTACATGATTTTTTCTAAGTATTTCCATTTCCTTACAACTGGGGCGATGTTCTTTCTGACAGCAGCATAGAATTCCATTGTGTATAAATACTACATCTTGTTGATCCACTCATCAACTGAGGGACATCTGGGTTGGTTCCATATCTTTGCTATGGTAAATAGTGCTGCAATGAACATTGTTGTGCTAGTGGATTTAGTATGTCCTTGTTTCTGGACAATGGGATAAATGCCAAGTAGTGGAAAGGCTGGGTCATAGGGGAGTTCTATGTTTAGTCTTTTGAGGAAATGCCAGACTGCTTTCCATAATGGTTGAATGAGTTTGCACTCCCATCAACAGTGTAGTAGTGATCCCTCCTGGCCACATCCCCTCCAACATCTTCTGTATTAGATATTTTTGATTATGGCAATTCTATCTGGCGTGAGGTGGAATCTAAAATTTGTTTTCCTTGGCATTTCTTTTATGACCAGAGATAACGAGCATTTCTTCATGTATCTATAGGCCATTATTATTTCTTCTTCAGAGAGGACTCACTTTAAATCTTTGACCCATCTTTTAATGGGATGGTTGTTTCTTTGGAGAGTAGTTTTGGAGTGATTCAATTTTTTGAGCTGTTGATGTAATTTAGATATGAAGACTTTGTCCATCGTATGGTTAGTAAATATCTATTCCCAATCTGTAAGCTTTCTAGTTAATTTGCTAGCTATGTCCTTTGCCATACAAAAGCTCTGCAGTTTAATGCAGTCACACCTATTCAGCCTTTCTCTGATTTGTTGTGTATCTTGGTCCTTATTAGAAAGTTTTGACCAGTGCCAATGAAACCTCGTGTATCTCCAATTCCTTCATGTAAAGTTTTTAGTGTATCGGCTTTTACCATGAGGTCTTTGATTGATTTGGAGTTAATCCTAGTGCAAGGTGACATAGAAGGATCCAACTTTAGTTTTCTGCATGTGCTTAACCAGTTCTGCCAGCACCACTTGTTGAAGAGGCTGTCTTTCTTCCATTATATATTTTTGGCTCCCTTATCAAAGATTAGGTGGCTAGAAGTCTATGGTTTAATATCTGGATCCTGAGTTCTATTCCATTGATCTTCAGGCTTGTTCTTATGCCAGTACCAAGCTGTTTTGGTCACTATAGCTCTGTAATAGAGTCCAAAGTTTGGTATTGAAATTCCCTCTGTGCTGTTCTTTCTGCTAAGAAGTGTTTTTGCTATACAAGGTCATTTATTATCCATATAAAATTTTGGATTGCCTTTTCTATTTCTTTAAAGAATGATAGTGGGATATTGATGGGTATTGCGTTGAATTTGTGGATAGCTCTTGGCAAGATTGCCATTTTCACGATGTTGATTCTTCCAATCCAGGAGCATGGGAGGTTTTTCCATTTCCTCAGTTCTGCTTTAATTTCCTTTTTCAGGGTTTTAAAGTTTTCATCAAGAAGATCCTTTACATTCTTAGTTAATTCCTAGACACTTTATTTTTTTTGAGGCTATTGCAAAAGGAATTGCTTTCCCGATTGTTGCCTCGTTCCTCTCACTGTTGGCATATAGGAAGGCAGTTAATTTTTGAGGGTTAATTTTATACCCTGCTACCTTGGCAAACTTTTGAATCAGCTCAAGGAGCTTGGAATTTGAGTCTATAGGATTCTTTAAATACAGAATCATGTCATCTGCAAAGAGGGAAAGTTTGACTCCCTCTTTCCCTATTTGGATCCCCTTTATGCTTGCTTCTTGCCTTATTGCTCTGGCTAGGAATTCTAATAATGTTAGATAGTAGTGGAGAGAGTGGACATCCTTGACTCATTCCTGATTTTAGAGGGAATGGCTTTAGCTTTACATCATTATGTATAATGCTAGTTGTGGGTTTGTCATACACAGCCTTTATTATACTGAGGAATATTCCATGGATTCCTAGTTTCTCCAGAGCTTTTAGCATAAAGGGTTTTTGATCTTGTCAAATACCTTTTCTGCATCTATTGAGACAATCATGTGATTCTTGTCCTTCTTCCTGTTGATGTGTTGAATTATATTAATTGATTTGTGTATGTTGAACCAGCTTTGCATCCCTGTGATGAATCCTGTTGGATCATAGTGTATGATTTTTTGATGAGCTGTTGAAGATATTTGGCAGTATTTTGTTGAGAAGTTTTGCATCAATATTCATCAAAGAAATGGGTCTATAGCTCTCTTTCTTTGATGAATCTCTTTAGGGATGAGGGATACACTGGCTTCGTAGAATGAGTTTGGCAAAGAGCCTTCGTTTTCAATTTTGTTGAATAGATTGAGGAGTATTAGTGTGAGCTTTGCTTTGAACACCTTCTAATTGCTCATTTTTGATGCCTTGCATATCTTGTTTTAGATCATGTATGGATTTCTTTAGCTCCTTGATTTCCATTTGAGTGGTTAGCTCAGCAGCTTTATTCTCATTGGACATTTGTTGGAGTCCAGTCAGATTTTTGTTTGTGGATTCTATGAATTCGTCCATTTTTCTTTGAAAAATCTTTATTATGGCCTCCTTTAGGGCTTCCTCTCGTTCACATATCTCCTTGTTTATGGTTTCATCTCTTTTGTATATGGCTTCCTCCCGTATCTTTTTCTGTATGTTTTCAAACTTTTCATTAATAATTTTTATTAATTGCATTTGTATAACACTTAGAGGACTCTCCTCTAGTTTTGCCATTGACTGCTCCATTGCCTGTTTATATTGAGTGGGAGATGCTATTCCTTGATTTGACATTTTTCTTAAGTTTCTTGTTCTGCCCATTTGAAAATGGGAGCAAGGTTAATACTAAACAAGATTACAATTTTTATGATATAACCATCCTAGAGCTCTTTAGTTGGACAGACAATAGATGTTAACAATTTAAATTGGTATTATCACTCTCTCTCTCTTTTTTGTACTTACAGACATATCTAATAGTATGAATGATCACAGCTTTATGACCAAAACAATAAACCTCTCAATCCAATCTCTATTTTTTTTATGTCCCTCTGGACCTACAGTATAATTGAACACCTAGATATATAGTATTGTTCAACAACCATCAACTGTAGATCCATGCATTATAAGAGTTGAAGGATGAACAGAGGACCAGAGATAGAAAAATAGTTTCAAAGACAAGAGGGGTGGTAAGAAAAGAGTAATATAGGAGTGTAACATTAATATAGTAATGAAGAATAGGGATAACATAGGGATAACTGACCTAAGGTGATAGAAAGGTAAAATAGTTGAGTACAAAGTTTAGAAAAAATAAGATCATGGTTGGGAGTTTGGCCTTGTGGTTAAAGTGCTTGCCTAGCATGCACGAAGACCTAGGTTTGATTCCTTGGTACCGCATACAAGCCGGAAGTGGTGCTGAGGCTTAAGTGGTAGACCTCTAGCCTTGACAAAGTCCAAGGACTGTGCTCAGGCCCTGAGCTCAAGCCCAGGACTGGCAAAAAAAAAAATAGAAAAAAGAAAAATAAGATCAAACTTATGAAAATAAGAAGAGTAATAAGAGGAATATTTAGAAAAAGAGGGAGGTATATATAGGAGTATTCAATGATAAAAATTTTAAAAAGTAAAAATAAACAAAAACAAAAATAAACCTAAAAAAAACAAAAAAAGGTGGGGGGAGATCCCACAATATTGTGAGTTCTTAGAGAAGAAATAATAGGGTTAAGAACCAATAGACTAAAAAGCAGGTGACTGTGTGAACATAAATATTATTTGTATCCAGTCTGTACTCAGTGTTGTCACTGTTTCTAGGAATGACCACAATGACAGAAGGAAAGTGGGAAAAGAAAAAAAAAAGAAAGAAGTATAACATTAAAAAAAAAGTTGTAGGTAACAGCGGACAAAGGCCTCATATCTAAAATATATTAACAGCTCAAAAAATTGAATCACTCCAAAACTAATCTCCAAAGTAACAACCATTCCATTAAAAAAATGGGCCAAAGACTTAGAGTCTTCTTTGAAGAAGAAACAAAAATGGCCTATAGACACATGAAGAAATGCTCAATATCTCTGGTCATAAAAGAAATGCAAATCAAAACAACTCTAAGATTCCACCTCACTACAGTTAGAATGGCCAGGATCAGGAAAACTAATAATAACAGATGCTAGAGGGGGTGTGGCCAGGAGGGATCACTATTACACTGTTGGTGGGAGTGCAAACTCGTTCAACCACTCTGGAAAGCAGTATGGCAGTGCCTCAAAAGGCTATACATAGAGCTCCCCTATGACCCAGCAATGCCACTACTTGGCATTTACCCAACCATCCAGAAACTAGGGCATACTAAATCCACTATCACAACAATGTTCATTGCAGCATTATTCACCGTAGCAAAGATATGGAACCAACCTAGTCCCTCAGTTGATGAGTGGATCAACAAGATGTGGTATTTGTACACAATGGAATTCTGTGCTGCTGTCAGAAAGAATGACATCGCCCCATTTGTTAGGAAATGGAAATACTTAGAAAAAAATCATATTAAGTGAAGTAAGCCAGACTCGAAGGAACTTAGGCTCAAGGGTTTCTCTCATTTGTCATAATCAGTAGGAACCTTGGGCTCTTATAGCAGAGATTTGCAATAGAGCAAAACCTTGATACATAAGGCCATACAGTATGAAACTAATTGAAAGGACCTCCAGGATGTTGAAACAAAAGCCATATAATGAATGTTGTCCTTAATGTACTATGTTATCTCTCATCTCTTTTGCTGTCCCTTGATTATCTCATATTGTTACAGTATCCCACTTTGTTATCTGATATATTGGATATATTTGTATTTGGTTATTTGAAATTGGATAGGGAAGGGGAAAAACCAAGACGGGGGGTTGGAGGGAGGGTAATGGGGCCAAGACATGTGAAAGGGTATCAATGTATGGGAATTAATGCACCTTTTATCTGGCATATATCATGTAACCCTTTTATTAATTACAATAAAATATTTTTAAAAAGTTGTAGGTAAAATGGCAAAAAATAAGTAAGAACACATAAAAATGGCAATGAAAAAGGGTAGAAAAAGAAAGAGAAAAAAAGGGGGTATTCTTCAGTTTGTTTTTTTTGGGGGGGCAGGATAGGAAACTTGTGTCTCCACTAAATTCGGGATCTAAACACTTCAAAAAGTGTTTTTCTCTTGTGGTTTGGCTTTGCGGTTTTTTGGATCAATTTGCTTGATTGGGCAGAAAAAAAAAAAAAAAAGAAACTGGAAGAGTCATGAGAGGCTTTGTTTACCAGGACTGTGGCCCAGTGCAGGGGAAGGGACTTCAGCTAGCAGCGGGGTGGACATTCGGCTAAGCTGCCTCTGGGAAATCTTTTGCCTTTTTGAATGATGGTGCTGCTAACACCACTTCTCAGGCTCTATTTGGTTTGGCTGGGTCTTTGCCAGCAGTCAAGATGGTGCTGCTTTCTGCTGGTGGGGGAGGGGATTCTTTCCCAATGCCATTCAGTGAACGGAACTGTAAACTTCTCGTCGGAGGTACTCACAAATTGCTGGATTCTCAGGTTCCATGAAGCTGGCAGGTCCGTGCATGGTTGGGTGTTGGTTCTGGGCTTGCAGGCTTTGTGAGGCTCTGTGGCAGGTCTGCACTGAGGAGAAACTTTGTCTCCGTGGCTGCTCCAAGTGTCTGGCGCAGCTCCATGCTATCTTCCGCTGGTTTTCTGCCTTTTTCCTCTGTGCCTGAGATCTCTGTGGTGCTAAAGCTTACTTAGGATTGATCTTTCGGTATGAACTTTCCCCTACGATGCCAGAACTGGTATCTTGGCGAGAGCTCAGAACCACTTCCATCTTCCGCCAATCTCTATATTTTGTAATTTTTTATATTTCTGCCTTCCAAGCTCACTCTCTTTTAAAAGTCTCATGGGAAATATTTGTATTTTTCTCCCGTTTTACATTTCTTGCATTAAATTGGAGTAACTTATTTATTATAGGTTATGTTGCAGATCTCTCTCTCTCTCTCTCTCTCTCTCTCTCTCTCTCTCTCTCTCTCCTCCTCCCTCTCCCCCCCTCTCTCTCTTGCTCTTGCTCTCTCTTGCTCACTCACTGTTTTTTGCTCTTTCTTGAATGTGCAGGGTGAATAATAGTTGGTGATGACAGGAAAAGGCTAAATGTCAGCATTTTTTTTGTTTCCAAAGGTAAACTACTTCATTGGATGCATATGCTTTGCACTAACATCTACAAAGCAGGTGAAGGACATTGGCACTGTTTATGAATATGTAGAGTAAAACCCTTAAATTCTCCCTTAAAAGAATGATAGTCAGATAATGCTGGGGCAGGGTGACATAGAAGGATCCACCTATAATTTTCTGTAGGTACTTAACCAGTTCGTCCAGCACCACTCGTTGAAGAGGCTGTCTTTCTTCCATTCGATTTTTTTGGCTCCCTTATCAAAGATCAGGTGGCCATAGGTCCATGGGTTGATTTATGGGACTTCAATTCTATTCCTTTGTTCTTCAGGCCTGTTTTTGTGCCAGTACCAAGCTATTTTGGTTATTATAGCTCTGTCATAGTGAATTACATTTTTATAGAAGTAATTAAGATTGATTATTATATGTAAAATGAAAAGAGCATACTCTTTACCACTTCTGGGTCTCCCATAGCTTTTTGATAATAAATGGAATTAGCCATCTTTTCTGCAGAGAAAACTTTATTTGTTCCTCCTAAGTATCTCTGTTCAGTTAATCCTCTTAGCCAGCTATATTTTTGTGTATTTCTTTAATATTCCTTATGTGGTGGCTGCACAAAAGAGATCTTCAATTATTTGCTGATAAATGTACAGTAATGATGACATTATACTTCATGGAATTTTTCGTGGGTATTTGATTTACTCTTAACACAAATATAGACAAGGAAGAATTCTCATTAATGGTAATCTAGTTCTCAAATGATAGCAGAGATATATTCCTTAGAAAATAATTTATGAATGTTTCTCATACGAGTGGCTTATTTCTATTATCACAATATTTGGGGAAGATTTTCCTTGTGAAAAGGATGTTCATTCATCTCGAATTTGCAGACCAAAATGAAGACATTTTTTTTATATGTTCCTTTAGTGGTTTTACTAAAATACTGGCTTTTTCAATTCAAAACATTTGCAGGGCCACAAGATATCAATGATTTGATTGTGAAAATAAACAACATACTTTATGAAAAGGTATAAGATACTTTTTCTAAGGAACTGCATATGTATGACTTTGGTTTTAGAATTGCTTTTTAAAAGCCTACACTTATGAACTAAAATAGCCACAGGTTTTTCTTATTAAATTTAAAGAGCATACATTAGAAGTAAATTCTCATGTTTTCAAACCGTTAAATATCAATAAAATAAAAGTGAACAAGCTAGCCATACTCCAGTGGGAACTTGCCTTTTGAAGTAGATCAATGAAGATTCCAGCTATGCTTAAGAAAAGAAAAATTGTCCACTTGGCAGGGGGTCTGCATTTCAACAGGCTGCTTGTATTTACTCACATTGAACAGGAGTCAAGCCCTGTGGTTTTTGCCTTTTAGCTTTCCTAAACATAATTTTTTCCCTATAAATAATAATGTACCTCTGAAGCAAGTTATAATGTGCGTTTTTGGCCTCTTCATATTTAAGCAAAATACCTGCTGCACTTAAAATATGGAGCAAACACAAAATCCTAAGTACCTTGGGAAAGAGTAGGTGACACATTTCATTTTATGATTGTGCTCTTAATAGTGTATAGAAATACAATATAACCTAACAAATGGAAAACTAGGTCAGTCTAAAATATATTGAAAGACATTTTCTCCTCAACTGCTATCTTCTAGAGCATTAAGAAAACAGTGATGAATCAATGTTAGTAAACTACTTTCTCAGAGCACCTGATGCTTTGAATTGAAAGGAATAAATAAGATTGAAAGAGTAAAGTCCAGCCGAGAGTTTGGCCTAGTGGTTAAACTGCTTGCCTAGCATGCATGAAGACCCGGGTTTGATTTCTCGGTACCACATACATAGAAAAAAGACAGAAGTGTTGCTGAGGCTCAAGTGGTAGAGCTCTAGCCTTGAGAAAGCCCAAGGACAGTGCTCAGGCCCTGAGCCCAAGCCCAGGACTGGCAAAAAAAAAAAAAAAAAGAAAGAAAGAAAGAAAGAAAGAAAGAAAGAAAGAGTAAAGTCCAATGTACTCCAGCTGTAGAGTAAAACCCTTAAATTCTCCCTTAAAAGAACGATAGTCAGATGATGCTATTACTAAATCTGGAAGTCATAAATAGATGCTTTAAAAGATATCTGCATTCTATGCATGTCAATTTTGACTTTCACCTCTTTGATAGAGCTCCGTGATACAATTGAAATACAAAGAACACTGGAACAGAAGTCTCAAATACAATTCTACCTTTCCTCCAACACTTTTCATTAGTTTCTTTTTTCTCCAGACTTTATCACACCTACCAAGTTGAGATGATAATATATACATTATAAATATATTTTGAGGGTGAATAAGGCAACAATTAGCATCTACCAAAAATTTCAGAAAATGGTAGTTTTCTAATTTAAAAGAAAATATCCAGGCTTACAATATTCATGGTTTTACTTAGGAACCAAGTGCTTAAAATTTTATATTGTTATAAACATATGAGATAAACTATCAAGCTTTGAATCACACTATCAAGCTTTGAATAACATAATCCAATATTTCAGGACAATGCCTCTAGTATCAAAATTCTTTTCTTTCTGTCTCTTTCTTCTTCCTTTCTTTTCCTTCTTTAGTTTCTGATTTTTTCTTCCTTTCTTTCTATCTTTTTATTATGTTTACCTTTCTTTCTTGTTTTACTTTGTGATGAGATTTTTTAAAAAATATTTTATTTACATTGATTATTATATCATATTTAAAATGTTATGTTTAACAAATGAGTATTCAAGAAGGGATTTTTAATTTCTTTAACTGTATTGTCAAGGTGATGGACACAGAGATTACATGTGCATAAGTAAGCTAGTGAGAACATTTGTTGAACATTGCTACCATCTTCCTAGTTTTTCCCCACTTTCACTCCCCCCCCCACCTTCCCCTAACTTGTCAATTTCATTTCTAACATATGGTCTTGTGAGTATTGCTGTTGCATTGGTTTGCCCTCTGTCCTTTGTCTCACTATTTTGTTAATACTAGTAATTTCAATTATTAGGTTGGATTTGCAAAAATCCTGATAAGCTATAACACAAACAAAAATGATTCAAAAGAAGATGAGCCTAATTCTAAACACATCACAAGAAGGGAAGGGGAAAATCAAAATGATGACACGAGGGCCAAAGGATGAACCAGTGTCACAGTGATATTTAAAAGACAACGTGTTGAAACTGAACTTTACAACTTGGGAAGGGGTGGGGAGATGGGAAATGGGAGAAAAACATGGAAAGGGTTAACAATGCTCAAGAAATATTGTTCTTACTACCTTGAGATTGCAACTGTAGCCCGTTTATATTACTATAATCATAAAAATTTAAAAATGAATAAATAAAAATATTTTCTTAATTTGTTGAGTCATAAAATATACTGAAATTAATCTTATTTTTAATCTGGCAATAATTTTGCTTTTTGCTCTTTCCATCAATGGCGTTTAATTTAATATCTTCAGATAGTAGCAGAACAGAAGATAGTTACAAACACAGACGTATTGTTTTTCAAATTTCATGAATTTGTTTATTGTTAGTCTTGAGGCTTGAATTTGAGGCCTCTGTGCTGTTCTTGAGCTCTTTTCGCTCAAGGCTAGCTAGAGCTCTAATACTTTGAACTACAGATCCACTTCTGTTTCTCTGGTGGTTCATTGTAGATAAATGGACTTTTCTACTTGGAGTGGCTTCAAACTGTGAACTTCAGATCTCAGTCTCCTGAGCAGCTAGTATTACAGGTAAGAACTCAATGCCCCTTCTTGGGGGATATTTTAAAAAAATATTTTTATACAAATCCAGAAAACAGTTTTCATGACTCTAAAAAATCTCATGTGCCAATTTTGTTTACATAAATGCTAACTTTGCTACCTTTAGTATGATAAAACTATGTATGGTCTGAGCAACACCTCTGTAATAGATCCTATCTCTTCTCTCATCTAACTAGAACTACTGTTTAGGCAATTTGCTCTCAGTCCTTTCTAAAACTTCATTTTTGCTTTAACTCAACTGCATCTTCAATGCTAGCATCAGCACATCCTCTTATTTTCCCCATGAAAAAAGTAAAATATTTTCGGACACCAAATCATTCTTTAGCTGCTACTATCCTACGTCTTTCTTCCTTTCTAACCACATTCTTGTGTGGAAAATCCAAATGCAAAATATCCTATTCCCCATTACTCTTAATTTTATGCATGTCCGAACTTTCACTTCTGCTTCCATCCATGGCTCTCTTGTCAAGGTCATTCAAACTCATAAAAAAGATTTGTACTTCTACTCATCAATTCCTCCCTTATGTCATCTATCACCAATATTTTAAATGATTTTATTAAAATATGATTAGCCTGAATCTTCACACATTATTTAGTTTGTAAGATTAAATAATTTGGCAGAAAAATATACACCTATGAATCCATTATCCATAAATAACAGGACTATATATAAATCTATCATCTACCACTGTCTCCTCTCAACACTCAACCACAACGTAGACTCAACTTTCCCAGCAAACTTGAGAAACAAAATAAGTTACAGAGATCTACTCCATGGCTGTAGTTCCTTTTGCCAGTATGGCCAGTATTCATATCAATATTTGCTCCTTTAGGGAGCACTTTTTGCACTGAGCAATCAGCGATGGTTCTGTTCTTACATTTCAGATTACCTTCTGGGTGAGTTTCCTTTATGAAGTTTTCTATCTTCTTTTCTTTACACACACTTCAGGAAATCTTATCATGTTCCATGGCTGCAAGCATAATTTTATTTTCCAACTTTCTAACTCTAATGTGAAAATCTACTCTGAATTTCAGATACATGTGTCAATTTTTCCACAGTATGTATCACTCAAATGGAGAAGTGCCATCTTAATATTTTCCAATGCAGAACCCCAAGATGAGATTCAAAGACAGATTCTATAAGGAGGTACAGTTCTTGAGTATGTCTATCTTCATCCATGCTTCAAAAATTCCTCTATTTCAAGTTGTGTCTTGAGACATTTGTTCTAATTTACCCTTATAATTCCACATTATTAACTATCTAACTCACTGATTCACATACCCCTGTATATTCCTGTTATGTAAATATTAGATTTCAAGGCATGCTATCATAAAAGGAAATGCTACATTATATAAAACTTGAAGTCATTTAGCATTCAGAATGCTGAGATGGGCATGGTAGCACACACTTTAAATCCCAGAATAAATGCTAAGTTAGGTTAGGACACTGTAAAAGTTTAAGGTCAACCTAGAGTGCACAGTAGTATCATACTCAAAAAAAAATCAAGGAAAATATAAAAGTATTCCCAAATTCTATGGTTCCCTTCTACAAGCAATAGTAATTTGGAACTGACTGAACATAGTTCCATGTTTTATTATAAGAATTCAAAACTAATAATATTTCAGAACCAAAATGTATAGGTTAAATTGGTATCTGCAAATTATAATCCATTGCAATATAATTACTTTCGTATGCTAAAGTATACTGCTAAAGTAAAGTACTAGGATACTTAAACATTTCAAAACAAATTTGCTGGTTCAAGCTGAATGCTCCAAGGTTAGGAGGCATTCTATGCGGGAGCACAGGTTCATGAAATGACATTCCAAAGAGAAGAGCACATTGCATCCTTTGCCAGATCAAGATAATCTTGGTTTTGTGTACCTGAGTTAATTATAAGACTGGATATTTGACAAATGATTTTATTTAACTCAAATTTGTTTCCTACAGATATAAATATGAATATCTTTACATTTCCAATAAGCATTGCTCAGGAAGATAAATAAAAATTTAAAACAAGTGGTTTTATTTTTCCTGCTGAATATAAGAAAGCAGTTTCCTGCATCCCTCCAGTTTTTTGAAAGCATTTAAGCAGAAACTCTGGATTAGAAAATTTATATGAAAGATATGTAGTACTTGAAAGATATGTAGTACTTGTATCAGCTTTATGATCCAATATTTTCTTTCTTAAGAATCTGAGAGAGATTGAGGATTTAGCTCTGTGGAAGAGCACTTGCCTGGCAATTGCAAGGCCCTGAGTTTGGTTCTCAGCTCTTGGAAAAAAAGGATTTGGGAGTACCTCCAGCACTTGACAGAGATAGGTCTTCAATTGGACTAGCAAATTATTACCTATTTGAAAATATGAAAGCACTTGATTTTCCATCTTGTGGGGGAAGGACTCAAGAGGAAAATACCTGGCTAAAAATGAGGGAAGGGGTGGCACTGTTCAAAAAGACATGTACTAGCCTGGCACTGTGGCCCGTGCCTGTTACCCTAGCTATTCAGGAGGCTGGGATCTGAGGATAAAAGTTCAAAGCCAGCCCAGACACAAAAAAGCTGTGAGACTCTTATCGCCAATTAACCACCATAAAACCGGAAGTGATGCTGTGGCTCAAGGGTAGGGCACTATCCTTGAGCTGAAGAGCGTATGGACAATACCCAGACCCAGAGTTCAAGCCTCAGGACCAGAAAAACAAAAAAGAAAAGAAAAGAAATTTACTCATCAACTGATGTAGCTGTGATTCCTCTTGATAGAATCTTTACAATAAAAATAAATGAAAATAAGTTAATCTGATAGGTTGAAGTTAAAAAAAAAACAAACAAAAAATAAAACAAAGAACATAAGCCTTTGGATCAAATAACAGAGTTTAGTGTTCTGTAGTATAAACACTTTCAACACAATAGTGGAAACAATTTTTATTGTACTTATATAAACAGTAAAAATAAGGAAAGGATGGATCTTGAGATAAATAGAAAAACAATTGTATTTCGGATAAAGTTGCCTAGTTAGAGGTAGAAGGACATGGAGTAGTCACCAAATGATATGTTCCTACAGCATGGTCTATGAGAGTATTAAAAGGAAGAGAACAATATGTTCTTAATTCTAGTTCTATTGGATTGTTCATCATATTGATGACTTTAGCTAATTATGTTCCTCTACCTAGAAAAACTTATGAAGGAATTCTGGCCCACAGGTGAATAAGGGTATTTAACAGATACTAACAGATGTGTGTATGTGTTTTTGTTGTTGTTGTTGTCGTCTTTGTTGTTGTTGTTGTTGTTGTTGTTGTACTGGAATACCTACCAGAAAAGCAGAATGGCTTACCCCTCCTTATAAAGTTTATAGGATAGGTACAGAAAGGAACATGGCCAGTACATGAATCTCAAAGAAAGAAACTGAAAAGGAATGCATGTGCAGCAGGCACCAAGAGAATGGCACAGAATGTCAGGAGAATTACAATGAGAGTAGAGTTCAATGTTTGACATCACATGTCAAAGAAAAGGAATAGAGTAGATGGATATTTCATGAATGATCAATACCTGTTTTTTAATCTATTGTGCCTGCTTCACAATATAATATGACTCTTAACTGAAAATTACAAAGAAAGATAAGTCTGAGTAATCAACTGAAATTGTTATTGACTACATGCTACTTCTTAAACCATATCCAGGTGTTTTCTAAGATAAGGGCTGACTAAAAGCTCATGGATAGGAATGACAATTAATAGCAATAACAGAAAACTCTTAATATCTCTTGTTAATACCAATGGGAAGTACTGCATAAGCCAGACAGGTGCTGGTAGCTTACTTAATACCACAATGCCACAGAGTAATAATCATCATTACAATGTCATAAGGTATTCATTTCCTTCACCATTTATATTAGCAATTCAAATTAAGAATAATAAAAGTAAAAGAGGGCCTTACCTTTTCATAAGCAAAAATTTTGTTCTCTTTTTCTATTCTATTTATATTTATTTTAGAAATATTCCATAAATCCAATATTAACAGTTCATTCATGTGAGGACTTAGTTACTAAGAAAACAGCAATGATATGATACTGCTTTGGAAACTTAGATTTTTTTCACTAATTTTAAGGCCTTAAAAATCAAGGTCATCTAGATACATAAGGCCATATAGGATGAGGCTAAATTAATGGACCTCCAGGACATGGAAATAAGAGCTTAATTATGAGTTATTGTTGTTTTTAATGTACTATGTTTTTCTCTTCTCTTTTGTTGCCCTTTGGTTAATCTCATATTGTTATAGCATCTGACTTTGTCTACCTGGTATATTGTATGTACCTTTATTTGTTTATTTGAAATAGGAAAGGATAGGGGGGAAAAAGATGAGGGGAGGGGTGGGGGAAGGCAAATGGGGACAAAAACATGAGGGGCAAAAACTTGTGTGAGAAGTAATGCACCTTCTATCTATTGAATATAACTGTAACCCCTCTATACATTAAAATGTTAAAGAAAGGAAAAAATGTCTTACAAGAAAAAAATCAAGGTCATATGATAAACAGTAGACTAAATATTCCTGAATATTCATTTTTTCCTAATCCATATGTCTACTCCTAAGCAACCAAGCTGGCCCAAACCAAGATGTTTTCTAATCTAAAATGAATCTTTAAAGTATAGATATTAGGGAAGAAATAGCAAGAAGAAAATATTTGCTCAAAGTCTTGTGTCAGTCAAAGTGATCTCCCATGAGGATATCAAGACTCATCAAAAGAAATTATGAGTATAAAATTTACCTCAAGGATGAATTAGTTCTTCTTAAATACTAAGCTTCCATTTGAATAAGAGAGTTATTAAAAACTCATTAATGGAATGCACAAGTAATTTGGGAGGAAGCTACTAAAATAATATCTAACTGTAAGTCACACAACACCTTCCACCATAATTCCAAACTGGAGTTTGGAAATCTCACATTTTTGCCAAAGAAAGTCTAAAATCTGTTTAAGATAACTGATCCCATTCTGGTGGGGAGAGTGGCCTAGTGGTAGAGTGCTTGCCTAGCAAGCACAAAGCCCTGGGTTTGATTTCTCAGTACATCATACATAGAAAAAGCTCAAGTGGTAGAGTACAAGCCTTGAAAAAGCCCAAGGACAGTGCCAGGCCCTGAGTTCAAGCCCCAGTACTGGAAAAACAAGACAAAACAAAACGAGACTGATACCATTCCCTTGTTCACTAAATAGTACATTTTTCTTATCTTTCTTTGCCAGTTAGGAAAGATATTGATTCTTTTCTTCATAATAATGGAGCATATATTAAGTCTAAGAATGTGTGTTAAATTTGTTTAAGATTAGAGAAAAATAAGACATAGAAATAAGATTCTGGGGTTTTATATGAGCTAATCATTGAACTGATAGCTGGGCTTTTTCACTTAATAGCTTTATTACCTAAACAAGATATTTATTTCTCTGGACATTGGATTACATGATGTAAATTCTGAAGTATTCTGTATTTACTGCAAATAGAAATAAATATGATGACATGATCCTAGTTAGAACTGAATTTATGATAGCATGCATATATAAAAAGCCTAGGGTGAGTTGTCAGATACTCCTGTATTCCTAGGTTACAAACCATCAGATTTATTTCATGTTTTATTTTATTTTTTATTTATTAGTATTTTTGTATGTGGGTCATGGGTGTAAACTCAGCCTGGGCTCTGCAGCTCAAGTCGACTGCCCTACTCTTGAGCTAAGCCCCATTTCCCAGTTTCTTAGAGGTTAACTGGAAATAAGTCTCCGGTTCTTTTGTGCCTGGGCTGGCTTTGAACCTTGATCCACAGATCTCAGCTTTCTGGGTAGCCAGGATTTGCAGGCATGAGCCATGGTGCCTGGATTCTTGTTTTATTTTTGAGTCGTGCCCAGGCCCCAAGTTCAAGTCCAGCAACCAACAGAGTGAAATGCCAATGGGATGTTCATTCCTGTGTGGAGAGACACCACTGGGACAAAAGAAATAAAACATCCAGATGCAGAAAGCCTCTGCTTGGATGGCAGAGATGGTGTCAGATCCTAGAGTCACTTGTGCTTAGCCATTCAATATTAATCAGAGTCGGGAGGTCATAGAACAGTTTGTAAGCATGCCTTACTAATGCCTGTGCCTTTCATAACTGGGCAGGAACTTGTCAATCATCTGTGATAGTGGTAGTTTAAAGTTCTGACTAAGTGAAGTTTGATTTGACAACAGCCACAAATTCAGGAAAGTTTGTGGATCTGAGGCTTGTGTCCCTACTATCTGTTTAGATCTGGCAACTGAAGCATAGTTAGAGTCGCAGGGATTAAGTTCCCCAGACAATCAAGAAAATGCCTTTGCAAATGGGTGCTAAGTAAGCTAAACTATTGTAGCCAAAGAAGGTTTGTGCAGTTGTTAAATGTTGAATATGATCTCTAGTTTTGAGCAAATCATTGTTCCTGATAGCTAATCCTGGCAACCCCTTGGTAAAATAGGCTAAACCTTTTAAGGTCCTTGGTCAAATACAGAGACAACGCCCCTAAGTCAGCTTGAAGAAGTTACAGAAGCTGAATCTCCGCCCATCAATCCCCTTTAGATAAAGGGACCAGGGAATCATTGGGAGAATTCACCGAAGTCAGGCCTTAGGTTAAGCTTCTTTAACCAGTTTGTGCAGAAATTTGCAGGCAATCCAGCAGGAGGTGTGACATTCCATTGGAGTTCCTGAGAGATGAAGCTGCTGCCACATATTCTACCCTGCCTGATTCCACCACCACCACACAACTGTTTCCTGAGAGGACTGGAAAAACTCTTGGTGATGGGAATGTACAAGCATTATCTAGTACTGTCTGAGATTTACAGGACCAGCTAGATTCCTTAGCAGAAGTAGTACTTCAGAACAGGAGAGGGCTAGATCTTTTAACTGCAGAAAAGGGAGGTATCTGTTTGGCTTTATAGGAACAATGTTGCTTCTATGCAAACAATTCTGGCATCGTCTGGGGCAAAATCAAAAACTTTCAGGAAGACTTGGAAAGAAGGCAAAAAGAGCTGGTTGACAATGCCCTCCGGAGTGGATTCAATGGACTCTTATCTCTTGTTCCTGCTAGGACCCTTGCTTTCCTTATTACTAATTGTTATGGTTGGACCATATATTGTTAATAGACTTGTTTCATTTATTAAGCAGCAGATAGATACCCTGATGGCAAAACCCATACAAATCCATTACCACCGGTTGGCTCTTGAAGACCTGGATGTACCATATGGCTCTCCTATGAAAACTGTGCTTTAGTCCCACATGGCGCACACCCTCTGCGTAAAGGCATCTGCTTAAGAGGTGCACTGCTAGTGCAAAGGGGCTAGTAAAGCTAGCATGTGGGACCCCTTGAAAGATACGTGCGATAGCATAGGGGTTGGTGTCACATCATCATGGGACGCGGCCTTGTGAGTACAGAACCGTTTCCCCTGACAACCCCCTCCTTCTCAAAATGACACCCGAGGCTTTAAATAAGGGGCATGACTGCCAACCAACAGTTCGCTCCCCTTGTTCTACCTCCAGAGTGCATGAAGGATCAGTGCCTCTGTCTCCCCTCTCAGATTAATGTCTATCGTCACCAATGTCGCCATATGCGTTCTATATTAAAAACAAAAAAGGGGGACTTGTTGGAGACTGCCTCAGGGTATCTTAACTTGTTGCCTAAGACTTTTAATATGATAGGCTTAGTAAAAAAGTTTTAGGCCGATTACTAAAAAAAGTTTTAGGCTGCTTACTTTGTGCTAAGAGACATCTGGATCATTATCTTTATTTACTGGTTGCTTTGCTCTGTGTTTAGAGACATCCGGACTGCTATCTTGACAAAGTTAATCTACAGACTGCTCTGCCTTATGCTAAGGAATGTTTGAATTGTTATCTCAACAGATTAACTTGCCCCGTGTCCTGTTTTGTCAGGCCCTGTTTCCTGCTTACCATGAGATTCTTGCAAATTAAAAATTCTGCTGCACTAGCCCCTGCTTTAGAGCCCTATATAAACCCCCTCTGACTTTCAATAAACAGACCTTGATCAGAACACTGTCTTGGTCTCATTTCTTTATGTTTGTCTGTCCCACTCATTTAGGTACTGTTCCCTCTCGGGTCTCAGTTGACTGAACCCCGCGGGCCAGGGCACACCAGCTTTATGATGTAGTGGTTTCCTATTTCTTTTAGAATTTTTTTTTTTCATCATGGGGCTTGAACTCTGGACCTGGGTGCTGTCCCCGAGTTCTTCAGCTCAAGGCTTCCGCACTATGACTTGAGCCACAGTATGTTTCCCTACCCTTTCCCCAGTATTAGGGCTTGAACTCAGAGCCTGAGCACTGTCCTTAAGTTTTCTCAGGGCTAGAGCTGTACCACTTGAGCCACACCACCACTTGTTTTTTTTGTTTTGTTTTGTTTTTCCTTTTTATATATGTGGTACCAAGGAATCGGACCCAAGTCTTCTGCATGCTAGGCAAGCACTCTACTAGTAGGCCAAACTCTTGGCCCATCAAATTGGAACTTTTTTTTTAAAACAAGTCCTGAGGCTTGTACTCAGGGCCTGAACACTGTTCTTGGGCTTTCTCAAGGCCAGAATTCTACCACTTGAGTCACAGCACCACTTTTGGCTTTTTTCTATGTATGTGTCACCAAGGAATGGAACTCAGGTCTTCGTGCATGCTAGGCAAGCACTCTACTAATAGGCTAAACTCCTGGTCCATCAAATTGTAATTTTAATCTTCAATTTTTACTAGCATTTGAATGCATGATTTCAAGTTTCCTATTTCTTGATCTTCCATTTTTTTGTCCATACAGTTATTGAGATCAGGTCTTCTTTTCACTTTCAGTGAGCTGAACCATGATTCCTCTACATCTTAGTTTCCTGAATGGATAGAGTGATAAGCATGCACCTCTCTACATTTTTCCATTACAGAAAATTATGCAACATGTACCTTCAGTCTAGTGTCATTTTATTTTTGCGTGGTGGGAATTTAATTACTTTCAGAACATAATAATTTTTCACAGGTTTCAGTTTGCTTTTATATTCCAAAGGTTTTTTTTATTCTAGGATTATTTAAATCCTATTATTAGGATACTATCATGTTCCTTTCAAGATAGCTGTCATTTACATTTAATCAGAATTTCAAAATTGAGCTGATAGATATATTTAGATATTACTTCCTGGTAATACACTTTTCTTAGTAATTGATCTTTCTCAAAGAAGTGAATATAATTATAATATTTGATTGGATTCGTATTTAGCAAGACCTAAAGAATTCTCTGGAATACATCCTCTTTATTGCACCATCCAATATGGTCATCTTTTCTGAAATTCTAGATATTTCTACTCCCCAGCTCTGATCTTTCCTCTGAATCAATTTTCTCTCTCAATTCACCAAATAAACGGGAGCTTTTGTCTTTATAGCTTTCTTTATCTACTAAGTTTTTTTTTTGTAACAGAGAGTAACACTATTATAGGATTCACCTCATTGGTTTTTTAGTCTTGGCAAAATCATAGTCTCTTGTTGAACAACCTAAAATTATTTTTTCATAGATTGTGCACTATTTCCTGGATGTTGGTGGCAGAATGCAAGTCTTATTGTAGCAGTTATGTTTTCATATATAAGAACAAGGCTATTTCACTCTTTTCTTCCATTTCTTTGGATGCTTGTTCTTAATACATAAACAGTTTGTCTTAAACTTTAAATCCTCCTGTTTCAGTAACAAAAGTATTTATATTAAAAATGCTTCATCAGGCCAGAAGTTTGGCCTAGTAGTGGAGTGCTTGCCTAGCATGCATGAAGACCTAGGTTTGATTCCTCAGTACCACATACGTTGAAAAGTGTTGAAAGTGATTCTGTGACTCAAGCGGTAGAACTCTAGCCTTGAGAAAGCCCAAGGACAGTGCTCAGACCCTGAGTTCAATGCCAAGGACTGCCAAAAAATGTTTTACCTCATGTTTCTATTTCATTGATAGAAGAGTTAAAGCTGATGAAAAGTTATCCTGAGTGGTAATGCAAGTTTTATATCTATTTTTTTTTAAAAGGCCTTTGACAGGAATTTCAGATGTCACAATGCCTGTTCCTTCTGCCCACAATTATGTTAATGTATGCCTGACAGAACACATCCTGTATATATTCCCATAGCACAGCTCCCATTCCAGTAAGCAACTCTGATTTGTAAGGAACCAAATATTTCTCTGCTTCTCATGGTGTTGCATTTTTTTTCTTTCCTCAATTCTTTTCTGTATTCTCTTTTCTCTTTTCTCATTTCAACTACTTAGAAGTCCTTATAATGAAGTCCCATTATCTGACGTAGGTCAAGCACTTTTCTCTTATTTTGCTAAAAAACAAAAACAAAAACAAAAACCAAACCCTCAAAATCCCCAAAATAAAAAAGGAGTAAACAGGAACTAAAATGGCATATAACTTCTCATGTATATATATATTGACTGTAATATTGGGTCAAGGTAAAAGTTTATGAAATTCTCAACCTTATCATCACTTGGAAGTTACCAGTAATTAATGGTGAGACAGTTGATGACTGCCTAAAATCATATGCTAGGATGGAGCCCTCTACATAGATACTACATAGATACATACATGCTTGTTGGAATATTCTAGATGTTCTTTGATTACTGAGAACAATGCTTACCTTTAAAACCATGTCCCACAAATGTCAGAAGAATAGAAATATAGTTAAATAATAATCTCTTAATAATGGACAAGTAAACCTGGAAGGCAAGGTAGTAAATGAGGTAAACCTTTGCCATCCCGAACCTGTTAAGGTTTGGGATTTTATTCAATATTTTAAGGTCACTAAGTGGTAATAAATCAGGCTCCTAACTTGATAGCCAACTCCAAATGTCTTTGTCACAGTGTATAGTATGCCTGAAGATAAAAAGGCCATATGCTTGTACAATAAATTTGATTCTCTTTACCCTTCACATTATGAAACGAGTGGATGTTTAATATTTTCTGAATATTCAGATAGAATAGAAAAAAGAATAGAGTGATCATGTTACTGAAAACAGTTGAATGTATTCAAATATAGAGTATTTGCTCTAATAGTTCCTTATCTTTTAAATGTCTTATCTTATTAATGCTTGTTCTAACAACTTCTATCCTCATCAGTGTTTTATACTAGTATTATTTTATTTCTTTTGATTTTATACCCAGACTGGCACTTGAACTCAGATCTTTATGTGCTCTACCTCAGCTTTTCTATTCATGACTGATGTTCTACCCCATGATACACATCTCCTATTCTGGCTTTTTGCTAGGCTATTGAATGTAAGCTTTTTACATATTTGCCTGCCTCTGTAGGCTGGCTTTGAACTGAGATATTCAGATATCAGCCTTTTGTCTAGCCAGGATGATAAACATGAGCCACTTCCAATCAGATGTCTTCCTTTTCCTTAAGACAATAGCTTTGTCTAGGATTTGTCTGTTTTAAGTCTGTCTCATGATCTGTTTTTGACTTGGTTGAGGTTCTCTGTGAGTTTCTGTGTTGAAGTTTGTTTTACTCCTTTTAACTATTGTTCACCTAGGCTTTATTTGTTTTCCCTCTATTTTCCTAAAGTAAAATTTATGTCATTGAGGACTTTTCTCTATCTAATACAGACATGAAATTTAGTAAGTTTCTGCCTAAACAAAAGTAGCTTCATTCCACAAATAAAATCTAAATAAATTACTTATATTTACATTTAATGAACATTTAAAAAATGTCCTTATTTTATATTTTTAGAAGTCTCAAATGTCTATTTCAAATGTCTATTTTTCCATATGAATAGCTTCCTAGGTGTTCTGAACATCATGATATTCGTAGATGAAAACTGGTGGTCTTTTTACTTTTTTTTTCTATAGCTAGAAACACTTCATTTGCAATATAATCAGTCTAAGAATTTATTTTTACTTATAATATTTTGTTATCATAGTATATTATTTTCATTTGAATATATTAGTTTTTGTATAATGACAGTTTAATCATGATTCTGTTTTAAGAATTTTAATTCTTAATTGTACTTTGTACTATGCTTCAGAAAAATACATTAAGTGCAATCTGTTATTTGTCAGAAACCTACAAATGATTTTTAAATTTTATTTGTTAGTATTTGTCTTCTGAGTAAATATCTTGAAATAGTTCCTAATTTGCTGCTTCTAGATCTGATATTCAAAATATAAATTTGTCATATGTGTGGTTAGTGTGTATTATATACATTTCATTGGCCATATTTTTATACAAAAATTTCTAATTCTTTATTTTTCCCAAAGTCCAGTTCTTTTTCTTTTTTTTATTTTTTAACTTAAAAAATATTGTTTTTGGATAAGGCTATTTTTTTTGCTTATAACTAGTTGGGGGTTTAATTAACTCTTTTTGTTGGCCCAAGGAATCAGCATCAGCCTATTCTCACATTTTGAGTTTAGAGTTTAGATACTCCTTATTGTCCGTTGAAGCAACGGTAGCTCCGATGATGGACATAAAAAGGAGTGTCTTATCTCTGGGCTGCGGGGACACTCATCCATAAGCCTTGCTACTTAGAAGGCTGAGATCTGGGAAGAAAGCAGATCTAGCAGAAAAGTCCATGAGACTCTTCTGCAGCTAACCCCATAATAGCCAGAAGTGTAGCCGTGACTACAATGGGAAAGAACTGACCTAGAGTACAAAAACTCAGGGACAGTGCCCAAGACCTTAGTTCAAGCCTCAGGGGACACACACACACACACACACACACACACACACACACACACACACACACACACACACAGAGCTATTTCATAGCAATCATTTCCTTTTTCCAGCCAGGGGCCAAATGTGTCTGTGGAGTTTACTTCCTTCTTTTTTATTTGTTCAGTTGTTTTCCTTGATTTTCTCTTTTTTCTTTCCTCCACTCTTCATCTTTTAGTTTCCTATTATTAAATTTATTGTATGTATCTTCTTGGAAAAGAACATGTTCATGAATGCATGAGCTTCTTTTTTTTCGTGGGGCTTGAACTCGGCCTGGGCGCTGTCCCTGAGGTCTTCAGGTAAAGGTTATCGTCCTAGCACTTGAATCACAGTGCCACTTCCAGTTTTCTGGCAGTTAATTGGAGACAAGAGTCTCACAGCTGTTTTTGTTCCCAGGCTGGCTTTGAACCATGATCCTCGGATCTCAGTCTTCTGAGTAGGTAGCGGGTGGGGGTGAGCCACAGGCTCTGAGCATGATCGTTTTATCCTGTGGTAACATTAAGTTCCACAACATAAAAATATAAACTTTACATATGAGATAACAGACTGTCATTGCTTGAAATTCAATAGAAAAATTTTGGTTCAAGTAAAAATATCTAAAAGTAAATTAACCACCTTCTGACACCTAATATTTCTTGAAACCCAGAATCTGAGAAATTCAACTCTCATTTTTCCCGTATTTTTTCTCAGAGTTAATAACTGGGGCTTAGAAAAGAAATTTCATTTTTTTATAAAGGATCACAGAGATCTTGCTTCACATAAAGTCTAAAAGGAGTGTGGGGGAGGGAAATAGGAACAAAAACTTAGGAATGGGGGTATCAATGTGTGAGAAGTAATGCATCCAGTATCTGGCAAATGTATTTGTAACCCCTCTATACATTACTTTGATAATAAAAAAAAAGAAAGTCTAAAAGGGATCTTGGAATTCCCTACATGGGCTGTTATACCATCATATCAATTGGAGTGACATTGAAGAAAAAAACTGAACTTGTAAGAAGATAATATTTAACGATTAATGTCTTTGTTATTCTTGTTATAAGGCAAGAAGATCTATTCTCCTCACTCTAATGAGATGGCAAAGGTTAAAAAATACTAAATATTATAAAGCACATTTAATACATAATATATAGCTATATGAAAAAGATACTGTGTTTAATTATGTAAAATATTTGAAATGAGAAAAAATTAAATATTGCTATAAAATATTAAAAGAGCATAAAACTGACTATTACTTCTGAATGTCTGCTATTTTGTGTGTATACATTAGTCCTGGGTTCTGAACTTGAGCCCCGAGTGCTGTCCAGTGCTTTTGTGTTCAACACTACATCTCAACCACTTGAGCTACCGCCCCTCTTCCAGTCTTTTGAAAGTTAATTGGAAATAAGTGTTTTACAGATTTTAAATCTTTAAATTGGCTTTGATCCTTAGTTCTCATACCTCACCTTGTGAATAACAAGACAGCAATGAGCCACTAATACCACATTTAAACTGATATATTCTTTTCCTTTTTTGCCCAAAAAGTTGTAGTTGGAGCCCTGACTTCTTTGTTATATATTTCAAAAGGATACTTTTTAGTAGGCTGCTTTCAAATATCTTAAATTTTAATAGTTATGCAAGTACTCTAGCATTCTCATGTAGGAAAAAAGGTGTATATTTAGAAGAATATAAATTTTCAGAAATGTAGCTGAAGATTAAACATAGTTTTAAAATCTAAAATGTATGAAACAAAAGTAATAGTCTTTAAAATTGACTCCAGCATTTTCCATGAAGTATATTTATACAATTTGGGGCGTTCTCTTTTGTTACGTGCCAAAGGAAGCTGAGGAGTTGCAAATGAGATAATTGAGTTCCCCAAAATAACCCAAATGCCATGTCTACCTACATAGTACAAAATGACTGGCAACTATTGGCAAAATGTGGGTGGTAGGCCAACACTTTATTAATCTTCATATCTTCTCAATTATTCTGAGTAAAATTGGAAACTGCATGGCAGAGCTTGGTGATGCTTATGATTAGAATTCAATGAAGTATTTAAATATTATGGTTACCCTTTTAGTACTCTGTGGGATATTCTTGGAATATTGAAAGTGCATAACTCTTCCTGAGATTGGCATGCATGCTCATTATCACTGTAAGGAAATTTCAGAAGGAAAATGAAAAACTCTTACAGATGTGGAAAGTTGGGTAACATGAGTACTTTGATAATTCATTTTATTCCTTTTCTCCAATGGATAAGAAACCAATGAGGATGCCTAAAAGACATGATTAATCTGGGTACACAAGTATTTGTGCTATCACTTACATTGCTCTTTCTGTTTATGATTTTATTTTCATTCTCTTCAACTTAGAAAAATTTCTAATTAACTTTTGACCCTCTCATACTGTTATTAGTTTCTGTCTCAGAAAAATAAAACTAGGTATTTCTTTCCCTTTTTGTTCCCAGTTAATCCTCACTGTTTCTACAGGAGATAATACTCTAGGCAAACACCATTTCCTCACAGTTATATCAGCAACATGGTGATTGATGCAAAAGATTCCTTTTAATGGGGATTTGAGTAATATGAAGTGTCCTTGAGTTTGTCTTTAAGAGTAATGAATACAGACATTTTGACTGAATATTATCAATATATATTTAAAATTGATTAAATGTTAATTTTATAAATGATGTGAGAGAGTTGATAAGTTTCTGGTGGTTTGGTACTTTAAAGCATGTATTCAGATAAGCATAAATTTAGTAATAATGAGATTTATCACAAAATAAGCAAATGTCAAATGTTATAAAAATGCTATTTCTATTATTAAGTAATTGTCCAAAGAGATTTCAATTCCATAAATGAGTACAAGTACAATGTCACCCATCCATCATTGCCTCCTATTTTACCACTTCCCTCAAATAGTAGGAATAGAAGGAATAGGAGATATAATAAGTCTCCATGGGGCTGGGAGTTTGGCCTAGTGGTAGAGTGCTTGCCTAGCATGCATGAAGACCCGGGTTCGATTCCTTGGTACCACATACATAGAAAAAAGCCAGAAATGGTGCGGAGACTCAAGTGGTAGAGCTCTAGCCTTGAGAAAGTCCAAGGACAGTGCTCAGGCCCTGAACTCAAGCCCAAGACTGGCAAAAAAAAAAAAAATAAGTCTCCATGGCACAGGTAGAAACTTTCTTAATAAAGACCCAGAAATACAACAAATTAAAGAAAGTTGGGACACAGGAACTGCATTACAATGCAGAGCTTCTATATGGCAAAGAACATAAATAGCAAATTAAATAGAAAGTCTACAGAGTGGGAGAAGATCTTCACTGGCCACACAACAGACAAAGGCCTCATATCTAAAATACATCAACTTCTAAAAATATTGAAACTCTCCAAAACAAATCTTTAAAGATTTAAAGAGACAACCATCCCATTAAAAGATGGGCTAAAGACTGAAAGAGAGACTTCTCTGAAGAGGAAATAAGAATGACCTATACACCCATGAAGAAATGCTCGACAACTCTGGCCATAAAAGAAATAAGAATCAAAACAATTTTGAGATGTCACCTCATTCCAGTTAGAATGGCCATTATCAAGAAGTCTAATAACAACAGATGCTGGCAGGGGTGTGGCCAGGAGGGATCACTACAACACTGTTGGCAGGATTATAAACTTGTTCAACCACTATGGAAAGCAGTATGACAGTTCCTCAAAAGACTAAACATAGAGGTCTCCTATGACCCAGCAATTTCTTGACACTTACCCAAATGTCCAGAAACAAGGACATACTAAAACCACTAGCACTATTTACCATAGGAAAAATATGGAAATAACCCAGATGCCCCTCAATAGATAATTTGATCAAGAAGATGTGGTACTTATACACAATGGAATTCTATGCTGCCATCAAAAAGAATGACATTGTCCCATTTGTAAGAAAATGGAAAGACTTGGAAAATATATTAAGTGAAGTAAGCCAGACTCAAAGGAACATAAGCTCAAAGGTTTCCCTCATTTGTAATTATTAGTACACCTCTAGGACTCTCCTAGCAGAGGATTACAATAACTTAAAACCTAGGTAAAGAAGGTCATATAGGATGAGACTAAATGAAAGGATCTCAAGGATATGGAAACAAGAGCCTTATCTTGTGTG
This sequence comes from Megascapheus bottae, assembly GCF_031878675.1. Taxonomy (NCBI): domain Eukaryota; kingdom Metazoa; phylum Chordata; class Mammalia; order Rodentia; family Geomyidae; genus Megascapheus; species Megascapheus bottae. Next base: position 42,005,165 of record NC_143511.1, read on the forward strand.
ATTTTTGTTCTTAATGTACTATGTTATTTCTCTTCTCTTTTGTTGCCTTTTGGTTAATCTCACATTGTTACTGTGTTTAACTTTGTAACCTGGTATATTTGCATATATGTTTATTTGCTCATTTCCAATAGGAAGGGGAAGGGGGAAAACAAGGTGATTGGGAGAATGTAGGGGGAGGGGGATGTGGACAAAAACATGAGAAGATGTATCAGTGTGTGAGAAATAATGTACCTATTACCTGGCAAATGTAACTGTAACCCCTCTATACATTACCCAAACAGAAAAAAAAAAAGATGTTCCATAACCCTAGCTACTTAGAGACTGAAATCTGAGAAGATAGCTTGGACAGGAAAGTCTATGATATTCTTATCTCCAACAAACTACTCAAAATAGGTGGGAAGTGGTTCTGTGTCTCAAGTGGTTGTGCCTTGATCACAAAAAGGCTCAGCGACCAAGCTCAAGCCCTGAGGTCAATTCCGAGAATCAACTAAAAAAAATCTGTAATGCAGCCAATTATATAAGCATAATAACAATAATAATAATAATTTTCTTAGTATTTATGAGAAATGAAAATGCACTCTGTTCCTCAGATGCATTTTGCTTAAAATCTTTGGCCATACCAGTTCTTATTTCTGGTGTAAGTCAAGCTTCATTGGGTTTAATCTCCTCCTGTGGTCACAGCTCTATAATTTACAGGTACTTCCCTGTGCTGTAGCATCTTTTAATCATCCAGGTAGAAAATTGATTTTAGTTTTCCTAAATTCTCTATTTGTATCAGGCAATGTCAAGGAAATCATGACTGGCTTCCTATTCCATGCTTTTCTTAACAATGAGAAATTTTATGCACATGTTCCACTACATTGCTTGATATTGACCTGAATTGGGTTACATGCCCATTTATGAACAAACCATTGGCTTCAGTCTAGGATAATGACAGATCTTCACCAAAGGAACAAACTAAACATGCTATTGCAATTATGACCCACTTCATGAGCCTGGAGTAACTGTGTAAAGTAGAAGAAAGCTAAGCAAAAGACAAAGGGATGAAGAAATACAGCAATATAAAGAATGACCAAAATACTAACACCTTCTACATGTAATTCACAGTTCACAAAATATGTTCACTTGACTGGACCCATCCTGTATGTCTTGTTCTAAAGGCTGGTTAGGTAGTTGCCTTACACATGCATGTGTCAAATCTTCAAACATAAATACTACTGAAGTTATAATCCACACAGTAGTTTTTTGAGTGTCTTTGAAGTTAGTACAAGTGAAGAAGTAGTTCAAAACTTGTGATGTCCCACAAGGGAAATCTAATCTGCTTTTACTGGAAGATAGAGTGTCTAAGTTTATTCATTTTTAAAATTCCTTTATTTCATTTAATAAACTATAATCCAATTAGTATGGTTCACTATAAAATTTTACTGTTCCAGGGCCGGGAGTTTGGCCTAGTGGTTAAAGTGCTTGCCTAGCATGCATGAAAACCAGGGTTCGATTCCTCGGTACCACATACAGAGAAAAAAGCCGGAAGTGGTGCTGAGGCTCAAGTGGTAGAGCTCTAGCCTTGAGAAAGTCCAAGGACAGTGCTCAGGCCCTGAGCTCAAGCCCAAGACTGGCAAAAAATAAATAAATAAAATAAAATAAAATAAAATTTTACTGTTCCAATATTATAGGATAGGCCACAAATTGGACAAAAAATTGGTCACTCTGAAACATAGCTTATTTATTACAATTATATAAAAATTGGAAGAGTTTTATGAAATTCATTTGAATGCTTGTATGCTTAGATTTAAAAAATATATATAGCAGAATCTCCTGTGCAGTCTTCCAGAATTGTGGAGGTAGTTTGGAATTTACTTTTTACTTCATTATTTTATAATTTGAGCAAATTGTTTGAATAATGTCCAGAAACAAATATCTTCATAATGTTTTAGGTTTTGTTTGAGTCATTCTTAAAATAATGAATTTATTAAGGGTTATGAACTCCATTTTTGCTGACACAAAAATAATTCACATTTTGCCTTTAGAAAATAATTTAATTCTGTGAAAAAATATTTTTTGTGAAAGAAACAACAAAAACAATATTCTCCTTAATAATGATGAATTTCTTTTATTTGTTCTTAATTGATTAATAATCACTCCACAATTCAAGCTAGAAAGTTCATTTTATATCTCCATGATGAAGAGAACTGAGATAGTGGATAGCTACCATAACAACAACAAATGACATACAATTATTATTGTTATTGCTATTATTAGTTATCATTAAATAGCTTTTCAAAGGCTTTTCAATTCAGTATATCAGTTTATGAGTAAAAGGCAAAAATGTAATAAAAGGTAAAAATATTTAAAAAATGTTAAAATACGTAAAAAGTTGTGCTATGTGTAAATATCTCACAGTCCATAATTTGAGGGCAATGCTGCTTATACAGACCAGAGCTAATACTAATTGGTTACTCTTAATTGAGTGGAGCCATACATTGTATTTAAATATGAAGAACATACATGCTAATAATATCTTCTTGATTCTTACACTTAAAGGAAAGACTGAAACATCATGGTGTCTAATTTTTCTGCTTCTTTCAGACTTTACTACTAAGAAAAGCTTGTAACTCTGGCTAATTTGGAAGGTGGCTCTAGCTACAACTGCTCATTCTGGCATTTATAGAACATTTTACAGTGTTGGCTGCTTCTCTTAGTGGGTTGCTGTTGTTAACTTCCCTAGAAAATAAACAGATTGTTTCTATAAAATGTATGGCTGTCACCTCACTGCTCAAACTTTTTAAAATTGTAAATCTATGTTATTCACAGTTGATTTCATTTGATGTTTTATTTATTTAGTTATTTACATGACATATCTGCATACCATTGTTTTCTAGTTTCAGTGTTTGTGATATCTCTTGAACGGACCCCGCCCCCTGATGTTTTGAGCAGGGGGCTAGAGATAGACCAAGTAAAAAGCAAATACTATGAAGTCATGAGCAATTAAAAGTATGATACAGAAGAAAAATGTTACCTTTTTATTTTATTTGTTCATTTTCTCCTGTACTAGAGAATGAACTCGGGGACTCTTGTGTGTCTGGTAAGTTCTAGACCATTTGAGCCATTCCAAAATTCGTGCGCTTTTATTTTTATCAGATGATGATATTTAAAAGCCATATCATAATACTTCTCTTCTGTTCTTCATAGTGTTTATTGCATAGTAATATAGGAAATAGGAAAATTCTTAAATAATTTGTTGAATATCTGATAAACATGTGCTTCAATTAGTAGTGTTAGCAATATGTTTAAACTTGTATATAACCATGAAACCTGAAGAAATTTCACACAGACACAAAATACATGTGGGAATATTTTCTTACAAAATTATAAACATCTGTGTTATGTGTCATTGCACAACCAACCTAAAATACCATAGCTAACTTCTAATTACTAAACTTAATGAAATCAACCCACTGAAGAAAGTGTTATGAAAATGCAATAGATTTCCCCTTTTCCTTTCTATTCTCTATATTTGCTCTATTTTAGAAGAATTTTTAATGTGTGACAATGAATTTGTAAATAGTGTTAAACTAAAATATCTCAAAGACTGATTCTATAGGTACCATCAATATTCCAATTTAAAATCCATAGACACTTGTGAACTAATCTTTACTCTGAACAGTTAACATGCAGTGAAATAATACCCATCTAAAATATTAATTTAGGATACCACCCAACATTCATATTTTTAGTTTAATTTCATACACTTTCAAATTTTATGACTGCTAATATTTTTTCCTTCTTTTTCTTTTTATCTATTGCTTGTTTTTGCTTCTTTTTTCCCTGTATCCCATTCACCTTCCATCCTTATTCATTTTTGCCCCTACATATTTGAAGATTATTAAGAATAATTTGTGATATTAAATTTTATTATCTCACAATGTCAACTTAATATAGAATCTGTCCTTGAGGTGCTTACTGTCTTGTAAGACAGATGGCATGCATGTAAATCAATAATATGGTCTATAAGTGATAAATGTCAGAAAATTTCTGATAACATTTTTCCATATTTAAGGTATCTTCTCACATTCTAATGATAATCTGAGACACCTATCTATGAAAATATTTGACTTGTTTACTTTATTTGTAATTTTAGAAGTATCTTGTCCACTACAGAAGTTACTCAGCTATTACCTAGACATGGAAGGTTGTAGAAGATTTACAAGCAAGGACATTCAATACATGTATGCTTAACCTGAAACACTGAAACAGATTTCAAACAAAAAAAATCAGAGTTTATTATAATAGTGCACTAGAAGAAAAAAAAATGTGTTAAGTATGAAGTAGGGAGAGCCGGGTCTGGTGGCTCACTCCTGTAATCCTAGCTACTCAGGAGGCTGAGATCAGAGGATCAAGGTTCAAAGCCAGCCCTGGGAACAAAAAGAGCTGAGACTCTGATCTCCAATTAACCTCTAGAAAACGGGAAGTGAGGTTTGGTTCAAGGGTAGGGCAGTAGTCTGGAGCTGAAGAGCTCAATGACAGAGCCCAGGCCAAGTTTAAGCCCCATGACCCACAAACAAAATGTAGGGAGATATGAGTATATTTATTATCGTTGATGTCTATGATGGTGGGACTCTGTGATGCCTCCTTATTCTTAAAGAGAAGTCCTTGGGGAGAATGAAGAGGTGTGACATGGCTAAGCAGGGAGACACAATTGCTGTACTCTGGAATAGCTAAAATGGTGCTGATGAGAAGAACGGCATGACACACCCAACCACACATGCAAGGAAGAATGGGAAGCACCAAGTCATGTGCTCAAGCTTTACCTTGATCCTTAGAGTCTGAACCTAGCATTACCTTCTACTCTGAGTTTATGTGCTAAAAAAGAAACTGAATGTTGTGAACATGTCTATGAGTAACAAGGAAGGTTTCATAATAAAGAGGAGGCATTGTTGCTTCTAAATGGCAATTATACTATGGTATATGAGGCCTTGCATCCAGGAGGAAAGAAAGGCAAAGAGGCAGACGTCGTAGTCACTTGGGCAGCAGTTGCAGAGCAGGGAAATCAGCAAAATATTCCTGAAGTCAATTGTGTGGTCCTTAAGGTGTATTTGCTTCTCTTTCTTAAACAATTAAGATGAATTTCTCCTATTTTCCTTACAGAGAAGAGATCTAACAACCCTACAAAAGAAGCCTGCAGGTAGTGAGACCAAAGGAGGATACTCACAGAAGATCACACACACACACGCACGTGAGCACACACACACACACACACACACACACACACAATGTAAAATGTCTATCAAAATGAACTCCAAGAAATGGAAACAAGACACTTTCTATTTTACATTTTATGTTTGTTTTTGTGGGTTTGGTTGGCTTTTTTCCCTTTTTGTTGCAATATTTTTGGTTGTGTTTTTGGTTATGTCTTTTGTTGTTGTTGTTGTTGTTTTTTGCCAGTCCTGGGGTTTGAATTTAGGGCCTGGGCACTGTCCTTGGACACTGGTCAAGGTTATCTCTCTGCCACTTGAGCCATAGTGCCACTTCTGGAGCACTCTCACGCTAGGCAATGTTCCCAGCCCCTATTTTTGTTTTTGTTTTTGTTTTGTTGTTGTTGTTTTTCTTTTTATTTCAGTACCTCTTGTCTTCTATGTAAGTTTATCTGATTTGGGGAGGTAAGTGGGACAAAGGGTGAACTAATGTAGCAGTGACAGTCACCCTAGATAGCATGTTGAAAATGAACTACACAACTTGTTGAGGAAGGGTGGAAGGGAAGAAATCTGGAAGAAAACAAGATAAAAGGTGATACTGTTCAAAAAGAAAGGTATTCATTACCTGATCTATGCAACTGAAACCCTTCTGTTTATCACCACTATAATGAAAATAAATTTTATGTAATTTAATTTAAAAAACAAAGAAGATAAGCTTGCATATGAAAATTCTAGAGCTGCCAGGCATGGTGGCTCATGAATGGAACCTCAGCTCTCTAGATACTGATATGGGAAAATTATGAGTTGTAAACAACATAGCATTATTCTGCCTTAAACTGAAAAAAAAGAGAAAACCATGTTTGGACAGAATAATGTGTTCCTTGGTTACAGTTAATCTCTTTCTTAATAAAATAGTAGCTGTTTTCTATATATATGTTCTCTTGTGTCTTCTGGCCTAAATTAAGTCACTCAGTGATGGGGAACCTTTATGTATTAAGAACTACTTGGATATTTTGACATCATTACAGGATAAACAAAATAATTAAAAGAAGCAGATGGACAAGAAGCCTAAGTGTCTGACCTGTCATATACCAAATGATTTAGCTGGCCTTTGGAATTTTCCCATCCTTGAAGGAAAATTAAAATATAACTATCATGTTCCCAGATGATATGTAGACCCTATTTTGTAATATCAATTGAATAATAAAGAGCAATTATCCCAAAACATTTAGAATGCTGATAAAAGGGTGTTCACATTTTTCTGATACTACAACAGTGCCTAATCACAAGCACAATAACTAGATGAGTCAATAAAGCATTTTGGAACAGAAAATCCATTATTGAAATTTAAACAACAAAAGGAGGTATTTTATATTTTCTATCTTCACTACTTTTCCTTAATTCTTGAAGTACAGACCATGGAAAATTCTAGATATTCACAGACAAATTATGTTTAGCAGTATATGTTTGTCAAAATGATCAAAAACTAAACTAATTGTCAAAATCTGTCTTAAGGAATATTATAGTCCTCTTTGGAAATGTTTTATTATGTAGTAATCAAGGTTATAATTACCTATAATATGTATACTATTGTTTTCTATTCAGGAAAAATCATATTACTGGGAACTGTGCTTCAATATGATTATTAATAGGTAGATTTGCTAATAAAATAGGATAAATAAAATTATGACTTCCACAAAAATTAGATTTAGTTCTTACACAAGTAACTGCATAAAATTTGAGGAATAATGGGGGGCAGGAGTTTGGCCTAGTGGTAAAGTGCTTGCCTAGCATGCACAAAGACCCAGGTTTGATTTCTCAGTACCACATACATAGAAAAAACAGGAAGTGGTGCTATGGCTCAAGTGGTAGAACTCTAGCCTTGCAGATGCCCAAGGATAGTGCTCAGGCCCTAATTTCAAGCCCCAGGACTGGCAAAATAAAAATAAAAAATTGAAGAATAAGTGATGAGGAAGACAAGAGAGGTGGCATATCCTTAACTCTCCAAATAAGTTAGACTGTCAAGCAAATAGAAAGTAAGTGTGGTGGTGAAACAGAAAAAAACCAACAAGCAAACAAAAAAACTTTGATGGGACATACAAGTCACTTTTTTTTAATTGATGTGGAATTGTACAAGTATCCATAGATTCAGAATGCCAGTATCTAGTTCATGTGACATGACTTTCATAAACCATGCAGTTACTTGTGTGAATGTGTTATATAATATATGTATCCTAGACATAGTTTTCTTCATGCATGAAAAAACTCACTTGATAAAAGCCAAACCTCATCATAAACTCGTCAAGGGAATGTCTATTTGTAACTTAAATTTTGTGGGAAGGTTTAGCATTACCACCTAAAGATATGTCTATAACACAATCCTTCAATCTTTTCTATTATCTATTTTAGAGAAGAGTCTGAGTAGAGATTCAGTTGATGACAGTTAAATGAGGTGATAATTATGATTATCTCAGTAGGATTTAAGTTACAATATACGTATTAAATACCAAAAACATAGTAGAAAATTATCTCACACATTAGAGAGGAAGGCATGATGAAAACAGAGACAAAACCTGGAGGGATATGGTCACAAATCCAGGAACGTTGGCAGCAGTGAAACACTAGATTTGCCTATCGGAGATCTCAGAGGAAGTACAGCTTGATTGATCATATTTTTTGGATGTTTTTGTCTCAAGAGCTGGGAAAGAATATAATTTTGGTATTGTTTTGAATCTCTGAGTCTATGGTGACCTGTTACAGAATCTAGAGAAACTAATGTGGCTCTTACACCCCCTTTGCAATATGTATCATACATCATGAGACAAAAAGTTGATTCCTAGCTATCAACTATATCACTATTATAAATGTACAGATCAGAAGTTGCCAAAATCTCAAACATAGAAGAGCATGAATGGACCCACTCTAACCAAAATGCTAGTCAAATTTTTTGTGTGTATGTGTATACACACATATATGAATATATGTGCCCATATATAGGATTGTACACATATTATATATTCTATATACAGTACAGCATTTTGTCTACAGCTTTATATCTTTATATCTTTAGACTTGCTTTAAATAATAATTTTAGTGTTACTATCAAGGCATTGAACAGAAAGGTGAACATTTCATAAGTCAAATAATGAGTATATTTCATTTTTCAGAAAATGTTAAGTCTTCCTTTATTTCCCTCCAGTTTTTTTTCCAGTCTTTACCTTCCCTTAAACTACACAAGGTTATTTTCCATGTAGTGTATCCCAACAGTATGTGTGTTCAGCAACAGCTGGCTGATTTCAAAGTGATATCCTGAGATCTGCATCTTCCATGATATTGTGAGCCACTGGTATCTGGATTGAATTACTTTTATATCTTATCTGATTTCTAACTGAAGACTTCTTTTTGATATTCTCCATGATTTTTTCTCTTGACATTTTGATTTCTTGTCAAATAAAGATTTACTCAAATATTTATGTTAAAAAATGTCACCCATGTGAATAATTTTTACCCACATAAATAATTTTAAATGTGTTACATCAATGTTTTTAACATAACTCAAATTTATATGCTAATTTTTGCTGCTACCTATCATATCATTATTTTCATATGTAGGCCATCTTATTATTCAAATTTAGTCTCTCTAATTTTTAGCTTCCTTTTCATTTGTGAAATTATTTTAAGTATTATTACATGATTGATTTTCTGCAACCATCTTCTTGTAAAGTCCTAAGCCACCAACGTGTCTGTGTTAAACCTAATAAAGGGAAAAACCTATGCTTTTTATTTAGTTTGTAATGTTTCATGAAAAAAATATGTTTACAGAGGGTAATTGTAAAAATTAAATTTGATGCTTCTCTTAAATGTAGTTCATATTATCAGTATTTCTTAACACAGCTTCTTCAAGGTTCAAATCATTCTAGCACATTTCCTTAACAATTAAAATTGCAGTGGTCTAATTACCATTTGTGTTAGAGTATGTAAAGTCCTTAAACTGAGGTTTTAAATGGTTAATATAAAGATTAGATTTTGACAGATATTTCCCAAAAGCCACTAATCTGCAATTAATCACCACATATCCAGAAGTAGATACATGTTTCAAGTAGTAGAGAACTAGCCATGAGTGCAAAGGCTTTGAGACAGTAACCAGACACATAGTTCAATCCCCAAGACCTGAATAAAAACTGACTAAATAAGACTGGGCTAGCAAAAGGACTCTATTGAAACACACAAAATTATCATACTTATAATGTTTTCTTTTCCATATATGAAATGCTTTTCTCTCCTGCCTTTATCTTTATTTTACTGTCAAAAAAACTTTTGTCATAAATAAAAATTATTTTCAAAATAGACCAGCATCTCTTTTAATTATAATAGCCATGGTTATTCTAAAAATCTACACAAATTATGAATAACTATGACTGTAGTCAAGCAATTTAAATCTTATTCACACAAAAGCTAATAGTACTTGATTCAGTAGAGTTACTTTCAAGTCATTAAACTGCACAAAGTGCTTCCAAATAGAAAGTTGGTAAAATGCTTCTGTAAAATAACAAGACATATTCTGTCTTTGTTCTCTACAGATAGCCAGAAACAAAGTCTGCAACTGGTCAGAATTTTCTTTAATGCTTATCTATGCTACATTATGACCTTGAGAAAAATTATTAATAAAATAGCATTATAGTTATGGGATGAAAACTCCATGTATCTAATGTCAGGTGTTAATCTAAAAATGATTCATGGATATGAATATTAAAAGTTTCATTTCAAATCTGTGCTAATTTATAAGATAAAGAAAGCTTTGAATTTCAATTACCAATATACAAATTAAGAATACTTAGACTTTTAATTTTCACTAACACATGCCTAGAAATTGTATTGTTGAAAGAATAATTATGCTAGTAAAAGAAATCGAATGATATCTAGTATGTTAATGTAACTTTCACTTACAGTGAAAATTTAGTTAAAATGAGAGACATATAGCTGGTTGTATTTATTCTTGCTTTCTCATTATTATTATTGTTATTATTATTATTTTGCTTATTTTGTTATTCTTATTCTTATTATTATGTTTGGGTAATGGGGCTTGAACTCTGAGTCTGGAAACTGTCAAGGCTCAAGGGTAGTGCCCCGTCACTTTGATCCTCAGAGCCACTTCTTATTTCCTGGTAGTTAATTGTAAATAATAGTCTCATGAACTATCTTGCCCTGACTGGCTTTGGACTGAGATCCTTAAATTTTCACCTCTTGAGTAGTTAGGATTACAGTCATAAGCCATCAACTTCTATCCTCTTACTCTCATGTTAGATAAGGTAGGTACTTGTGCTTTCTGACTAATTCTATTTATTATAGTTTCCAGCTGAATTAATAGACAAGCTGGCAGTGGACATTTGGGATTAGGCCTTAACAGGGTTATTCAGTAGCTGCTTGGGAAGTATTTCCACTACAATTGCAGACACAAGGAATGAATAGAAGGGCTAAGGTAGACAAGATGAAACTGGTTACTGAAGGAGTAAGAATGACAGACCAAGCAGCTAGGAATTTACTCAAAAGTCATTCACAGTTAGGAGCAGAATGATAAGATTCACTTGGATGCCCTATGAGTACTTTTCTCTCTACCTCAGGTTTATTGCCTACCATAATTCTCACTCCTTTTGTTTGACATAAATAGATAAGGTTCTTATTAGTCATTTCCACATTCTCTAAAAATAAAAGAGCTATCAGTTCAGCCATACAATATTTTTTGTCAATCCTGGGCCTTGAACTCAGGGCCTGGGCACTGTCCATCTTTCTACTTAAAATAAAAATATGATTTGAGTATCAAAATATATCAGTGTTAGTCATGGTGAATTTCTAAGATTGATACTGGCAAGAAATTTTCTTAATTTGATTAAAAGTTGGATTAATATTTGTTGTATGACTTTTTTGAACTAAGGATACCAATCAGTGAGAATAATATAATTTCTGGTATGCCTTGAATGTCACAATATATAAAAAGGTATTATAGAATAAACATTGATTTCTTGCTCATCAGAATGAAAGTTTTATGACTACATCTTACCAGGAAAGAAAATGGAATGCTTTGGAAAAAGTACTCTCATGAACTGGTTCATAATTCTATATTACAGCTTTTCTATTACTTCTTTATTTTAACACTTGGAATATTGTGCTTGAACAGATAAGTAACCCACTGGCATATTTTCATAGTCATTTTCTATTTCACAGTTTTCTGTCTGCAGGATGCATGACAATGAGGAAGTGTATAGCCCAGAATGCTTTGCATTTATGGTTTGATACAATATCTTATTTCTCAGTGGAATAAAAGCCTCATAAATATACAGGTGAAATATATATTACTGAAGACTAATCACCAGGAAACTCATTGTATATGTCCATGTTGAATTGTAGCTTGTGTTGACATCAGCTTTAATTTGCAATATATTCCCTTTTTATTTATTTATTTTTTGCCCGTCCAGCTCAGGGCCTGAACACTGTCCATGGACTTTCTCAAGGCTAGAGCTCTATCACTTGAGCCCCAGCACCACTTCTGGCTCTTTTTCTATGTATGTGGTACATATATTGCCCCCTGCCATATTAAGATGGTTGTGACATTCCGAAGTATCTATAGTTAATAACTAGTAAAATTTATAGCCACATGGTAAGAGAAGTTACAGGAGAGCAAGAGATATAGAAAGATAGAAAAATGATAGACAGACAGACAGACAGATAGATAGATAGTTGAATATGCACATGCATGCATACATAGATGATAGACAGATATAGACTTTGGCTTGGTAGACTGAAGAAACCAAATCAATTGAAATAGACTGTGATAGACTTTGTAGAAAATTAACAAAACCCTCTCTTCTAAGTGGTCACTCTCTTCAGACTAATCATGCCATACTGTCAAAAGTATGCCCTGTTTAGTTTGTTGATCCACTTAGCAGACATAATATGACAGCAAAATATAAAATCAAATACTTTAAACCTATTAGCCAACATTTTTCCAAACTTAATCCCCAAACAAGAATATCTCTAGACATGTATTTTTTAATTTTTCTTCCAAGAGCAGCATTTTAAAAACACACCCTTCAGTTAATGGTTAGAAATGGTGGGAGCAGGGCTATATCAGCAGGACATGCTGAGCCAGTAGGGACAGCAAGTACTCTTCCTCTCACATATAAAACACATGTGGCTCAGGAGGGAATGTGTACAAGCATTGATCATTTCACTGGGCCTCTTAATATCTGACATTCTAAGCTTCTCACATGAAAGTTAGACTTATTTAAAGTTTTAACCCATGTATACAACTTTGATAAATTAGAAATAAAAACCTTGAAGAACAAGATCTTTTGTTTATTATCTTTAAATAGGTGTACAAAGGAGGTGTCATTTAGCACAGCAATTTATATATAATGTATCTTGACCAGTATTATATCCTTCCACATTCTTACCTCATTGGATTCACCCCTTCCCTTTCTTTCCTTAATTTTCTGGCATTTATTCTTGACTGCCTTCTCTTCCTTTCCTCCCTCCATTTGCCTACCTCTCTCCCCTTGCCATCACATTTGTATGTGCCCAGTTTTTGGGGCCGGTTTCTTGGCGGTTTGTTGAAGTCTTTAAAAAAAATAAAACTCTAGCAGGAGTAGCAATCTTAATCTCTGACAAAATTAACTTCTCACTAAAATAAATACATAAAGATGGCCACTACATATTAGTAAAGGGTACAATCCGTACCCAGAATATTATAGTAATAAACATTTACTCCCCCAACACAAGAACACCCAAATTCATCAAGCAAACTCTCTTAGAATCACAGAACAAGATAGACTCAAACACAATCATAGTGGGAGACTTCAATACACCACTCTCACCAAATGACAGGTCAACTCAACAAAAGATAAAGACACCATCGACTTAACTGACACCATAGCCTAGCTGGGCTTAACAGATATAGAGTCTTCCATCCAATGGCAAAACTTTATACATTTTTCTCAGCAGCACATGGCTCGTACTCCAAAATAGATCATATAATAGTTCATACAGAAAACTTAAGCAGATACAAGAGGACTGATATAATCCCATGCATTCTATCTGGAGTTAGACTAGTTCTAAACAACACAGTAAAAAGTAAAAACATTCGACACTTGGAAGCTGAACAACACACTTCTGAATAACTCCTGGGTTACAGAACAAATCAAAGAAGAAATTCAAAATTTTCTTCAATGTAATGACAAGATACATCTCAAAGGAACTAATGGGACACAGCAAAAGCAGTTCTAATGTGCAAATTTATCACACTAGAATCCCATATTAAAAAAGCAGAAGAGCATGTAAATAACCTAAAGGAGAAATTAAAGCACCTAGAGGAGCAAGAAAAAGTTAATTATAAAACAACTAGAAGGACAGAAGTAACAAAAATAAAATCAGAAATATCAGAGATTGAAATAAGATCCACTATACATAAAATTAATAAATCAAAAAGTTGGTTCTTTGAAAGAGTCAACAAAATTGACAGAACCCTGGAAAGATTAAACAAAAAAAGGAGAGGGGAGACAAATAGACAAGATTAGAGACACCATGGGAACAATCATGAACAATATCCAAAAAATTCAGTCCATTATGAATAAGTACTACCAGGGTCTATATTCAAAGAAACAAGAAAATCTAATAGAAATGGATGATTCTTAAATAAATATAGGTTACCCACATTGAACAATGATAAGGTAAATAAATTGAACAAACCAATTTCATACAATGAAATAGGAGAAGCAATCAAGGAAATGCGAACCAAAAAGAGCCCAGATCCAGACTGTTTCACTGCGGAATTCTACAAGACTTTTAAAGATGAAGTAATACCTATACTCTTGAAACTCTTCTGAGAAATAGAAGCAGAGGGAGCAATACCAATCTAATTTTATGAAGCTAATATTATACTCATCCGCCAAACAGGGAAAGACCCAACAAAAAAGAGAAATACAGACCTATCTCTAATGAACACAGACACAAAACACCTCAATAAAATACTAGTCAACAGAATCAAGAAACAAATTTTAAAAATTATCCAGTACGATCAAGTAGGCTTCATCCCACAGATACAAGGCTGGTTTAACATTCACAAATCAATCAATGTAATACAGCATGCCAACAGAGCTAAGGATAAGAATCATATGATAATTTCAAATGCAGAAGTCATTTGACAAAATGCTACATCCATTCATATTGAAAACATTAGAAAAAATAGGAATAAGAGGTACATTCCTTAAAATAATTAAAGCCGTATATGACAGTATTATACTACAACCAGTATTATACTAAATGGAGAAAGACTGTAACCATTTACCATAAAATCAGGCATTAGACAGGGATGCCCACTCTCTCTATTTCTCTTCAATATAGTGCTGGAACACTTACCCAGAGCAATAAAGCAAGAGAAGGACATCAAAGAGTTCCATGTAGGGAAAGAAGAAATTGAACTATCCCTATTTGCAGATGACATGATCTCCTACCTGAGTGACCCAATAAGCTCCACTCCCAAAGTCCTAGAATTAATAAACCACTTTAGCAAAGTTGCAGGATACAAAATTAACCTTCAGAGGTCAGTAGCCTTCTTGTACACCAACAATACACAAACAGAAGGCTAAATCAAGAAAATGATCCCATTCGCAATAGCCTCCAGAAGAATAAAATACTTAGGAATTAATTTAACCAAATATTTAAAGGAATTATTTAATGAAAACTATGAGAGCCTAATGAAAGAAATTAAAGAGTACACCAGGAAATGGGATGACATCCCATGCTCATGGGTAGGGAGAACCAATATAGTGAAAATGGCCATACTGCCAAAATTGATATACAAATTCAATGCAATCCCCATGAAATCCCAAAGACATTCTTTACTGAAATAGAAGATATAATCCAAAGGTTCATATGGAACAAGAAAAGACCTAGAATAGCTAAAACAATTCTAGGCAAAAAGAGCAATGCTGGTGGTATTACAATACCAGACCTCAAACTCTAATATAGAGCCATAATAACAAAAAGAGCATGGTATTGGCACAAAAATAGACCAGAAGATCAATGGAACAGAATAGAAGATCCAGAAATAGAAACACATACCTATAATCAACTTGTATTTGACAAAGGAGCCAAAGATATACAGTGGAACAAACACAGCCTATTCAATTATTGGTGCTGGCAACACTGGGCAGCCACATGCAGAAAATTAAAATATATGTTAGCCTTTCATTATGCAAAAGTATTAGCTATAAATGGATCGAAAATACAGGAAACCTTGAAACTGCTACATGATAGATTTGGAGAGACACTGGAACCCATTAGCTCCATCAAAAGATTCCTGAACAGTATCCCAGGGTACCAACAGATTGGAGAGAGTCTTGATAAATGGGACTACCTAAAAATAAAAAAGGTTTTTGCACAAATAGAAGCATAGCCACTAAAGTAGAGAGACAGTCAACCAACTGGGAAAACATTTACCAATAATACATCTGACAAATGCTTAATATCCAATATGTACAGGGAACTCAAGAAACTAATCCCCCAAAACAAAAACCCAACAAACCATTTACTAAATGGGCAAGGAAACTAAAGAAAGACTTATCAAAAGAAGAGATTAAAATGGCAAAAAAGCATATGAGAAATTGCTCATCATCCATGGTCATAAAAGAAATGTAAATAAAACAACCCTAAGATTCCACCTTTCCCCAACAGCAATGGCCAAGATTTTGAATTCAGACAATGACAGATGTTGGTGGGATTGTGAAGAAAATGGGACTCCACTGCACTACTGGTGGGATTGTAAGCAAGTTCAGCCACTCTGGAAAGCGGTGTGGAGGTTTCTTTTTTCTTTCTTTCTTTTTGCCAGTCCTGGGCTTGAGCTCAGGGCCTGAGCACTGTCCTTGGACTTTCTCAAGGCTAGAGCTCTACCATATGAGCCTCAGCACCACTTCAAGCTTTTTGCTATGTATGTGGTACCAAGGAATCAAACCCAGGTCTTCGTGCATGCTAGGCAAGCACTCTACCACTAGGCCAAACTCGCGGCCATGTGTGGAGGTTTCTTTTTTTTTTTTATTGTAATTAGTAAAAGGGTTACATGATATTTGCCAGATAGAAGGTGCATTAATTCACATACATTGATACCCTTTCACATGTCTTGGTACCCGTATCCCTCACCCCCCACACCCCCCACCCGTCTTGGTTTTCCCCCCTTCCCTATCAAATTTCAAATAACCAAATACAAATAAATTCAATATAACAGATAACAAAGTGAGATACTATACCAATATGAGATAACCAAGGGACAGCAAAGGAGATGAGAGACAACATAGTACATTAAGGACAACAATCATTCATTATATGGCTTTTGTTTCACTATCCTGGAGGTCCTTTCAATTAGCTTCACATTATATGTCCTTATGTATCAAGATTTTGCTCTATTGCAAATCTCTGCTAGTAGAGCCCAAGGTTTCTACTGATTATGACGAATGAGGGAAACCATTGAGCCTAAGTTCCTTTGAGTCTGGCTTACTTCACTTAATATGATTTTTTTCTAAGTCTTTCCATTTCCTAACAAATGGGGCGATGTCATTCTTTCTGACAGCAGCATAGAATTCCATTGTGTACAAATACCACAACTTGTTGATCCACTCATCAACTGAGGGACATCTAGGTTGGTTCCATATCTTTGCTATGGTGAATAGTGCTGCAATGAACATGGTTGTGCTAGTGGGTTTAGTATGTCCTTGTTTCTGGGTGGTTGGGTAAATGCCAAGTAGTGGAATTGCTGGGTCATAGGGGAGTTCTATGTTTAGCCTTTTGAGGCACTGCCACACTGCTTTCCATAGTGGTTGAACGAGTTTGCACTCCCACCAACAGTGTAGTAGTGATCCCTCCTGGCCACATCCCCTCCAGCATCTGTTGTCATTCGTTTTCCTGATCCTGGCCATTCTAGCTGGAGTAAGGTGGAATCTTAAAGTTGTTTTGATTTGCATTTCTTTTATGACCAGAGATGTTGAGCATTTCTTCATGTGTCTATAGGCCATTTTTGTTTCTTCTTCAGAGAAGACTCTCATTAAGTCTTTGGCCCATTTTTTAATGGGATGGTTGTTACTTTGGAGGTTAGTTTTGGAGTGATTCAATTTTTTGAGTTGTTGATATATTTTAGATATGAGGCCTTTGTCCTTTGTTTGGGGTTTCTTAAAGAACTGAAATTTGAGGCCGGGAGTTTGGATTAGTGGTAGAGTGCTTGCCTAGCATGCACAAAGACCCGGGTTCAATTCCTTGGTACCACGTGCACAGAAAAAAAAGCTGGAAGTGGTGCTGAAGCTCAAGTGGTAGAGATCTAGCCTTGAGAAAGTCCAAGGACAGGACTTAGGCCCTGAGCTCAAGTCCAGGACTAGCAAAAGAAAAAAAAAAAAAGAACTGAAATTAGATCTTCCCTATGATCCTGCCATACCACTCCTGGGCATTTAACCTGAACAACATAACCCAAGATATGATAAGGACACCTATTCAGCTATGTTCATCTCTGCACTATTCACAATAACCAGGCAATGGAAACAATCCAGATGTGCTACTGCAGATGAACAGGTATGTATGTATATATATATATATATATATATATATACAGTTTAATTCTACATAGCAAATAGACAAGATAAATAATGGCATTTGCAGAGAAGTGGATGAATCTAGAGCGAATCATGTTGAGTGCGACAAGTCAAAACCAAAGGAACAAAAAGTGCATGGTATCCTCAATATGTGGCTATTAGATCCAAATAGTACAAGAGTGAGGACTCAATATTTGGGTATCCAATGGTATGGACATGGTATTGGAAATATAAACACAACTGCATAGACATAAAAATATATGACACTATAGACATAATGCTTTATTACCTAAATTAATATGTATCTATGTCATACAACCCTCAGCCTAATTTTCATTATGTTCTAAAATCTAAGAGCCAGTGATTGTATATAGAGATTCCTTTCTTGAATACTTGTTTGCTAATTATGTCATTTGAAATATGATGTAAAAATCAATGTTAAGAAATTCTTTAATAAAAAGTTAAACTCTTCGAGTTCTCAGGTAATTCAAACCACATAAAAAATCTATAAGTGTTTAACTATAGATTTATAACATCCAGAATATATTTACAGCTCCCAAAGAAATTAAATCTCCAAGAACAACAGCTCAATTAATAGATGGACTAAAGAATTGCAATTGCAGAGACTTCTCAGAAGTAAAAGTGGCCAATATACACATGAAATTCTAAAGCCAGGAGTGGTGGCAATCCTAGCTACTCAGGAAGCTGAGATCTGGGCTCGAAGCTCACCCGGGCACAACAGACCCAGAGACTCTTATCTCCAATCAACCACTAGAAAACCAGAAGTAGCACAGTGGCTAAATGGGTAGGGCTGTAGTCTTGAGTTGAAGAGCTCAGTGACAGGACAGGGCCCAGGCCCAGTGGTAGGGTGATATCCTTGAATGAAGAGCTCAGGGACAGTGCCCAGGCCCAGAGTCCAAGCTCCACAACCACCAGCAACAACAAAATTCAACAACTCTAGCTTTAATGGAAATGAAAATCAAAACAACACTGATATCTTATTTCATCCCAATTACAATGGCAGCTATCAAGGAAAAAAACAGCAACAAATGCCAATAAGGATGGGTCAAAATAGGAGCTCTAATATTCTGTTGGTGGGAATGTAACCACTTAAACCATAGTAGAAAGCAGTATGATCAGACAGAAAATTGCCTTATAAACTATCAGTTTCACAACTGGGCATTTATCCAGCAGAACTCAAAGAAGTTTACAATAAAGCAACCATCTGAACCATTTTCATTGCAGCACTATTCACCCTTGCTAAAATATGGAATCAGCTCAGATGTCCCACAAAGAAAGAATAGATCAAGAAAATGTGCACAATGGAATTTTACTCATCCACTAGAAAAAATGATATTGCATCATTCATAAGGAAATGGAAGGATTTGGGAAAGATTACTTTAGGCAAAGTAAGTCAGATCCAGAGGAAGTACAATAATCGTGTTGCCTAAATTTTACATCAGTAAAATTCTACCTACCTCAGCTTTAGATGTCAACATTCACAACATCAAAAATTTTAGTTCCCTCTGGAACAAGACTCATATCAATCCATGTCTTTATTCTATCTTTGTTATTATGTGTTCTAGGATATTTTGTTAGCAAATGTGCTTCAACGTTCCTGAATTAAAATGTGTCATCTTCCCCACCTTTTTCACTACATATGGCCATTAATGGTGTTGCATGATCCTCTACTCTATGGCAAGGACTTACCAGACAGTCACCTGGTCCTCCTTCTTTTTATATGACTACCACTATCAGCTTTTCAACTCTGCAACTCAGTGTACATCTCTCTATTTATAGTAGATGATTTTCCATTTTACCTTATTTAACTATGCAATTCATATCAGAATTCAATCTAGCTTTTATCTATTTGTAATGTGAATCTCCCTCATTTAATTCAACATTTACAACTTCTGTCTGCTTTTAATATATATATATGTATAATGTAATGCTACTCAAAGTAAAGAAAATTTTATAACTGTATTTACTCAATTTGTTTGTGCAAAACTTTCTACTTTGTTCTAGGTTTGTTAAAACTTTCCTCAGTTTTAAAGGAATGGATCAAAGATTATCATACCCAATCCCTTCAGTTAGAACTTCTGATGTTTTAAGTCCCAGAAACACCACCATTTCAACTACTTTACCTGTATTCCTTGACTAATTTTATATTAAAATACTCCATTGTCTTTCTTAAATTTCAGGTCCCTGGCACTTAAGCCTTTCCTTGTTTGTTTTTGCCTTACCTGTAATGAGAGCTCTGAAGTACTTTATAACTTAATAACTGTGTTTTATTTTTCCTAACTTGGTACAGAACAAATAATTTTCTTATATTTATTGAATGAATCCCCTAAATCCCTAGAAAGTAGACCAGCAGTTTGTAGATAGGATCACTGGGCCCTCACGGAAAAATTACAAAATACAATTATCAAAACAAAATACGCAGATATATATACAAAGTTGCACACCTGAAGCTTTATTGATTTCCAAATTTGCAGTGGAATTAAGGACAATGTGCAGTAATGAAAATTAACATTGTCATCTTTGAACATCATATTATTGTTTTCTACATGTCCAGTACTTTGTTAAAAGGGAGCCACGCATAGGCTAGCTTCAATTGCAGATGAATAAGAGTATATTCATAGATAAAATGTTTTGCTGATACTTTGGCAGATGAAACTAACTTTACAGAATAACTAATGCAGTAGAAATTCAAATATTTCTTTTTTTTTATAAAATAATAATAACCTATATTCATTTATTTGCATTTTATTTTATGCTAAATTTATTCTCATGACACAAATTTTTGTTTCTTCTATTTCTTTTGGGATACCTTTATCTTCGGTGCAATTTCCTCTTCTGGTTTAGGAACCAATTGCTCCTTTATAGTAAGGCTTATCTTCAATGTGGCACAGGAAGTTCAAGTATGGGTTCCCACCGGCTGTGTACGTTCGGTGTCTCATCTTGGGGGCTTTGTTCACCTGGATGTGTTCAATGACCCGGGAGTCTCCAAAAAACCCCTTCAGTTCAGCATTACTCTCTACATTCTTAAGCATGTACAGCAGAAACTCAGCACTCTTTTTGGCCCACCGACCCTGTGTCCAACCCCACTTTTTGGCCTGAGCACACCTACCAACTCCTCCATTGTAACCCAGAAATGGAACACATTGCTTCTTTAAGATACTTTAAGATTACGTCTTTCAGATACTTGGTGCTTTTCAGATATGCATACCCGTGATAGCCTGGGCTATTTCCCTGGTGTTCTTAAAGTGAATGTGAACGAGCCTCTTGACTTGCATGATTTTGGGGGTGGTTTCTGGGTCTAGAGAGTAGCAAACCATTTTCACAGGTCACCTCTGGCCACTTACAGGAAGAAGAAGAGCAGGGGCTTCTCGAATTTCAAACATTTCTATCTCCTTCCAAACTTAAGGTCTTATCCAGTAGGCAATGTTGTCTCCCACTTGTGTATGATACTCCAGCTGTGTCTATTTTTCCTGACACAAAATAAATTGGAATGTTCCTCTGAGTCATTCATTCAAGTTCCACCATTCGCCCTTTTCCTGATAATGACATGATTCAGAACTTTTAATAATGATTATAATTAAGCAATGATACCATTGCCCCTCTGTTTTATGAGACAATAATCCAATTCCTAAATGGCTAAAGTAGAAGGCCAAAGGCAGAGCAGTTTATCACAGCTGGGGAATCAGATTACTGCTGAGCAAAAGAGAGCTTTGATATTATTACTACATAATACATCTTTGAGGGTTAATAGCCCTCTATCTAACATTTTCAATGTTATATTGGCAACATTAAAAATAGAAGGGAAGAATGCAAGTTACATTCAATATGTCTTTTAAAGACTATGTGAATGATAGAAAAAACTAGTTTGCTCAAATAAAACACTTGACTTGCTATCAAAGCAGACATTTCTTAACTGTATATTCCTTAAATTGTGTAATGTCCATACAATTTAATTTCTGTGTTTAAACTGTAATATCCAAAAGTGCTAGAAATAAATTATTTTTTTTAATTCATATTTAATTCTTGACAAATATGTAGAGGGCTTTTAGTTCATTATATATATATATAATAAAGTTAATATTTGAGTAAATAGTAAACAAGCAGATCTCTGAGTTTTGTCTGCCTTTTATGATAAAGCTGAGAAGTTTAGGTCTCTTAGGTTTTCTGTTGCCTGTTAAATTTTTTTCTAAAAATAGTCATGTAACTCTCATTTAAGAACAACCATTAGGGGCTGGGAGTTTGGCCTAGTGGTTAAAGTGCTTGCCTAGCATGCATGAAGACCCGGGTTCGATTCCGTGGTACCACATATAGAAAAAAGCTGGAAGTGGTGCTAAGGCTCAAATGGTAGAGCTCTAGCCTTGAGAAAATCCAAGGACAGTGCTCATGCCCTGAGCTCAAGCCCAGGACTGGCAAAAAAAAAAAAAAGAACAACCATTAGAACATGAGTGAATAGCAATATTTCTGAAGACCCAAAGCCACAGAATCTCTCTCAATGGCATCATCAAGTTCCTTCTATTACCACTAGATAAAATATTTTTCTCAGTCATACTTTTCTTTAACTGTTTATTTCATAGAAAACCTAAGAATTAAAAGGTACAGGTTTCTTCTTTCATTGTGTCTTCCTTTCTTTAGGACGGCTTCTAAATTACATAGAGTTTATGTTATATAATGACTTGATGATCTGGTTTCCATTTGTCAGTTATCATGGGTGTATCAACATAGACCTTGTGATTGGTAAAGGAAATTGTTATATAAAGATATTGGCCTGAATTCAAGAAATCCTCTATGAGGGCCAAACTCAGCTATTTCCTGGTTTGCAATCAACTTTTATTGGAATCTAAGTAGCTACATCTATTTGCTTCTCACCATTGTGGCTGTTTTAGAACTACAATAATGAAGTTCATATTACTAGCAGATACTAAATAGTCCTCAAATCTTAAAATGTATACTTTCTCACTGTTTACAAATTGTGCCTTAAAAAACAACTATTTCACTATTGGAAATTTATTCCAAAGGAGGGAAAATACGTTCACACAAAATCTGGTGAATGAATGCGTGTAGAGCTTTATTAATATGAATCTAAATGTAACAACACACATGTCCTTAAATAGGTTAATGGTTAATTTATCTAAATCTTCTCTGTGCAATACTGCATTGCACAGCATCAATAACATGACTACTGACATACATAGTAATTTGGGTGATTTTTTTTTCAGTATTAGAAACCAGACCTATTTTCAAGGCACATCTCAAATTCCACCCACCATTCCACAGCTCTATTGCAACTGTGCTCTGCTTCTTCTGAACTCCCATAGCATTTACTTTGCTAATTATGATACTTGTTACATTCTGCTAAGTGTTAGAAATATTTATGCATATGTTTCATATCCTTTGCAATTTTATTAGCTCTTTGACAGTCATGATAAGGAGATCCTAATCTTGTAATCCCCATCAAATCCTAGCACATAAGAACTTGAGTTCACAATATTTCTGAGGAAAGGAGTTTAAGAAGTACAATTAGATTGTAGGACAGGTAGAACAATGAGAGAAATAAAAGGAAATGGCAGCAAACAGGAAGGCACAGGAGACATGAAGAGTTTTGACTATATTATGATTTAAGCAGAATCAAGATTTGTTTACCTAACTTTTGGCAATGATGCTTATTTTGGATTTAATGTCTTCCAAGACTTATAGTATCATAATATATCAGAGATATTATTGATCCTTCAATGTTTTTATTTAAATACACAAAGTGAAGAAGTATTGTCCTGGACAATATTTCTATATAAAAATTTAAGGATAAAATTATAAAACCCAAGTAATGACAAGGATAACACCCAATTTTACAAGAAAATACAGTCTTACAAAATCTTAGAGGGGATGTTGAATATTACTTTTATTTTTTGGCCAGCAAAGGAAGTCAGAGAATAAATTCAATCTTACTTTCACAAAAATGTCAGTAAAAAGTACAGTTCTTGTCATGAGGCTGTATTTGAAGAACAAGGTAGAACTTGTATTCTCTCTGTTTCCAATGAGATAGTCTCACTGTGGGAAAATATTTAAATTAGACACTTTTCATAGACTTTTTATTTTAGAGATATCTGTATTCACCTAAAACACAGCTACCACCTATCCCTGTCATCTGTATATATATTTATATAAATTGTTATTGTTATAATTGAGGAAAACCTTAACACTTAACTACATCCCTAAATTCACATTTCAATTTACTCTTGTTTCATAATGTTATCTCTCATCTCTTTTGCTGTCCCTTGGTTATCTCATATTGTTACAGTATCTCATTTTGTTATCTGATATATTGGATATATTTGTATTTGGTTATTTGAAATTGAATAGGGAAGGGGGAAAACAAGTAGAGGGTTGGGGAAATGGGGGAGGGAAATGGGGACCAAGACATGAGAAAGGGTATCAATCTATGTGAATTAATGCACCTCTATCTGGCAAATATAATGTAACCATTGTATTAATTACAATAAAAAATATGGAAAAAAGAAAGTGTTGCTATGTATCCTGGATATCTATATGCAGAAAATATAAATTTGACTCCTATTCCTCATAATAAAAAATATTAACTCAAAATGGGTCAAATAATTTTATGTCCACTCTGAAACTACAAGAAATAAACACATGATAATCACTTCAAGGTGTTGGTGCAGATAGTGATTTATGAGTAAGACTCAAAAAGAAAAATAAGTTGAAAATTTATGCATGAGATTACATCAAATGCTCTGTGAAACAAAAGAAACAGTTAACTAACACAGTAGAGAGACAAACTTTTAGAATCGAGGAAATATTTGCTAAATATTCATCTGATAGAATAATAACCATATTTATAAAGGAAGTAAAACAATCAACAAAACACACACACACACACACAGACACACACACACACACACACACACACACACACACACCAAGTAATCAAAATAAATGGGTAAATATTCTGAAAAAGTAACAGATCAGAAAATAAATGTAAAAATACATATTATCATTAACCATTATTAGAATTCAAATTAAAACTATCCAAGACACTATTTTTCCACAATTAGAATAGTTGTTATAAAACCAAACTCTAACAAATGCTGGTGAGGAGGTGGAGAAATAGGAGCATTGACACACTTTACTGGAAATGCAAGTTAGTAGAGCCCAATTGGAAAGCAAGTTCAAGGTTCCTCAAAATAAATACGAATAGAATTATGATGTAGTCCATTATAACATACTTAAGGATCTATTCAAAAGGAAAAGTCATCCTATAAACTTGATCATGTTTATTGTGCTGCCATTAAATAGCCAAGATGTTGAATCAGACAAAGTTCCCATGAATAGGCAATAGATACTGAAAATATTTCTAGTTCTAGAATGAAATATTATTCAGCAATGTAGAATGCAATTCTGTCTTTGCAGTAAAATGAGTGAAATGGGATGTTATCCTATTAGGCTAGAGAAAGAAATTCAAACACATCTCATGTTGACTCTCTTCTGTGGAAACTGAAAAATAATCAATCTGAATATGAAAAAGGGATTATTGGTGTTTATTATAATTTCCTAGCCTGAGGGGGATGAGAGAGGACTATAAATATGATGCATGGCTATACATACGAGCATATACAAGTATCACGTGAATCCCACTCAGTCATATAATTACTATGTGTTAATAAATTTGAACAAGCTTTTTCATCCTTAAAACATCAAGTTATTTTCTCAGTTCGTAGTAAAAAAAATCCCTATATTTTTGGATAACTAAAATTCAGCTCGGTTGTGGGCAGGAAGTATAATTTTAAAATACATATTTTTATTTGAAAATGACTTCAACATGCTTTATTTTTTCATGTTTATTCATTTTGCTGTGTGATGCATTCTATCTTTTAAACAGATTTGGTATATCAGACACCGCAAAATTTTGGCATCTGGACATGACTCTCACAAAACATACAAAAATAATTGTTTGGATGGTGTTCTTGGCATGCCCTCATTTGCATTTTAACTCACTTAATAAAGTTTCTTTATTTGTATGGGGTAGGCAAGAGAGATTTACAGTGATATTTTCCTACATATAATACATACAATGTACTCTGATCAAATTTTCTAATTCATTCTTCACAATCTCTTTACCTGTCCCAAACAAGTTTATTCTGTTATCATTTATATTATATAAAATACTGTTACCATAACCACCCTATATAAGTTCTCTGTTTGGCCTCCCATTTCTCCTTATTACTTACTATCAACAGAGTCTGTATTATCTTATTATTCATGTTTTAAATATGTAGTAACTGTATGTTTTCAGTTTCTTTAACACTGATATTAAATACCTTTCAGTAAGTTTGCTTATGTTATATTCACACATAGACACAGTGCAATTTGATTTTATCCCCCACCAAAATCCTTTTAAATCCAACCATATTTAGATATGCACATATATATAAATGTATATATAAGTATATATATACATATACACATGTATATGTGTGTGCATATATGTGGGTATATACACTCATCAAAATATATACACATGTGCATACGTGTACATGTAACTTTTAGATTAGATTGTGCGTGAGTACTAACATAAAACCTTTGCCCTGCTGAACTTCTTATATAACTATTATAATGATTTCTACTTTTCATCTATATTTCTGCAAATAACATAATTTTATTCTTCTGTATTTATAAATAATAATCTATTGTGTATATTCAACACATTTTTTCTTGTTACATTCATCAGTCATAAATCATCTAGGCTACATGTTTATTCTAGCTATATTGAATATTGTTCCAAAAAACATGGATGTGCAAACGTCTCTGATTTCTTTGGAAAAGGTCTTTCTTATAGATTCCCCAAAATGATCTGGAACACTCATAATATAGGTCTAATTTTTTATTTACATGCAACTTTCCAGTAATGATTAAATTAACTTAAATAGTACAGAACTTTCTTTGTTGACATCCTCATCAATATTTGCGGTTTCTACGAATAATAACAGATGCTGGAGGGGATGTGGCCAGGAGGGATCACTACTACACTGTTGGTGGGAGTGCAAACTCATTCAACCACTATGGAAAGCAGTATGGCAGTGCCTCAAAAGGCTAAACATAGAAATCCCCTATGACCCAGCAATTCCACTACTTGGCATTTACCCAACCATCCAAAATCTAGGGCATACTAAATCCACTAGCACAACAATGTTCATTGCAGCAGCATTCACCATAGCAAAGATATGGAACCAACCTACATGTCCCTCAGTTGATGAGTGGATCAACAAGATGTGGTATTTGTACACAATGGAATTCTGTGCTGCTGTCAGAAAGAATGACATCGCCCCATTTGTTAGGAAATGGAAATACTTAGAAAAAATCATATTAAGTGAAGTAAGCCAGACTCGAAGGAACTTAGGTTCAAGGGTTTCCCTCATTTGTCATAACCAGTAGAAACCTTGGGCTCTACTAGCAGAGGTCTGCAATAGAGCAAAACCTTGATATATGAAGCTAATTGAAAGGACCTCCAGAATACTGAAACAAATGCCATATAATGAATGATTGTTGTCCTTAATGTACTATGTTATCTTTCATCTCCTTTGCTGTCTCTTGGGTATCTCATATTGTTACAGTATCTCACTTTGTTATCTGATATATTGAATTTATTTGTATTTGGTTATTTGAAATTTGATAAGGAAGGGGGGAAAACCAAGACGGGGGGTGGGTGGTGGGTGGGGAGGAGGGTGATGGGTACCAAGACATGTGAAAGGGTATCAATGTATGTGAATTAATGCACTTTCTATCTGGCAAATATCATGTAACCCTTTTATTAATTACAATAAAAAAATTATAAATTAAAAAATATATATTTGCGGTTTCTAATCTTGTTATTAGTCATTCTGGCTGAAGTAAGATGGAATTTTAATGTCATTTTGTAATTTAATTTAACTATATATATATATATTGATTACTATATTTGAAATGTCTGTAATCTTCAAATGATTATCAAGCACTGTGTCAAGTAAATATTATAAAAGCCAAGAAACAAACATAAAGCCAGTTGTATAAACTGCCGTGGTTTGTTTTCTACTTCTGTAACACAATGATTATTCTTATCCATGATTTTATTTGAATATCTGTGATCTTAAAATTGATCATTTGAATTAGTTTTGATGTCATCTTTCTCAGACCTTTTGGATGCTACTATAGCACAAGTCTGTCTTATCTTATAAAATATCTTCCTATTAATTTGCAAATTGATTTATACTTACATATGTGTGTTTCTGTGTGTATGCTGCTTAAAAGTTAAAAGACACAGAAACAATTTTTTCTTTGCTTAGGTTTCAATTAGTTCTTTCACAACTATTAGCTCAATATCTTACAGTGTGCTCTGTAGTGAATTCCCAGTCTAATGGTCATTCTATTGAAGGCCACATGGTCTCTAATTGACTTACTCCATTCTGCTATTCCTCACGTTCTTTTGAATATACACCCACTTAACTTGGAACCCTGATTTCCCATAGTCTTACAGACAGCCCTGTGGGTATCTCACTTTGTCAAAGAACGTCTAGAGATGGCCTGTTCTGTTGCCTCTTCATCTTTGAGGCTGAGGCGGCAGCACCAGCATCCGTCCTAGATCATCTTGAGCTCAGATCTCTTGGCTGTGCCTCAGAGGCTGGCTAAGAGTCCACAAGACACCACCAAGGCCATTGGGCAGGGACATCCCTAAGCCCAGTACAAGGATACCTTGGACCGTGAAGATGACATGGCCTTCCCAGACAGCCCAAACCAGGCCCATGAGAGTATCGACATAACAGCTTCATTATTCCCACAAACCAACCCGGGGAAACTTGCCAAGATCAGCTCAAAGGAGATGCTGGATAGATCCTCTGAGGAAATCTGTGCAAGGTGGAGTCTATCCTGCCTGGGATGTTGCAAACCTAGCCTATTCCCACGTCTCAACGTGTTTGCTCAGCTTTGAGCAGCTCTAGCTGCAGATGTTATTCTGCTCCCACTGAAGCACCACATAGCAACACACATGCCTTGACCACCAGCCCAACACCTGGAATCCCTGCGTTCTCTTCAGCCACCTTCAGAAACTGAGCTCTATCTTGGACCAGCCACTGCTACAGACTTATTCTTCCTCTCACCAACCCTTGCATTTCTATCTATGGCATCTCACCTTTTGGATTATATTGTTGCAACGTGGAGAATCGTCAGGAATCAGAACATGAAACATATCCCAGTTAAGGAAGAAGTCTATTATAGCCAATTGGGACCAGCCAGAACGATAGGTGTCTGGAGTCAAAGTACAGTTCTAAGCTGTGACCAGAAGGGACTTATATATCACTTCTCACACAGGACTGTGCATCCGTGGAATTTCCCTAGTTTTCCCTAGCTTTGCTTAGCAAGCTAAGCAAAATGCAGGAGTGAAATATTTAGTCACCAGCAAAAACGTAAGTGCTAAGCCCATTTTTCAGGATTGACTGTCCACAATCTACATCCTATTTTTCTCAAAGGGATTTTTATAGGTTCATTCAGTGGTTGCTGACAGAGATGATTAGTTCAATCTTCTCGTTTACTGTGTATTTCTAGTCATTTTCTGGAAACTTGACCCAGAACAGTTCCTATCATATTGAAGTTTGTATCTAGGTATAATCATTGTCTTAGCACTGATCAGATATTTAAACACATGGTTCATGCCTAATCTTTTTTTTTTTTTTTGCTTTAAATGAACTAACACAGTACACCACTCTTAGCTTCAACCCATCTTCCTGTGCTTTGCAGGGCAAATACTACAGTAGTCTCATATCATTGTTCCATTATTTCTGCTCATGATCTAATATTTGTAACAAAAGCAAGGAACGATGGCACAAAGTTGGTCATTTTATAGTAGAGCTCCATAATGTTTGAAATACTTGGCCCTTATGAAGCTAATCAAAAAAGGCTATTAGGAACGAAGAGAACTGTGAAGGTAATTAGTTGAAGATTACCTTTAATAGACGTTAATTTCATTTAGATCTGTTAAGTAGCGTAATATTTTGGATGTCTGGGATGAAAATAGAAAATAAAGATAATAAGCTGGGCTAGAAAAGGATGTTTTTAGTTAACAAAAATGGTATAGTTTTAATGGAAATGTAAGGCATAACTCTCTTGCCGGAGGTGATTTTTTTCTAATATAGTG
Organism: Megascapheus bottae; assembly: GCF_031878675.1. Classification (NCBI taxonomy): domain Eukaryota; kingdom Metazoa; phylum Chordata; class Mammalia; order Rodentia; family Geomyidae; genus Megascapheus; species Megascapheus bottae. The sequence goes on from NC_143511.1 coordinate 42,035,182, forward strand.
TGGTGTTGAATATGTAAAGTTTATAAAACCATGCAGAGTTATCTGGGTAACTTGAATGATGTGCCAGAGATTTAGATATGAAAGAGAGGATACATATGTAATGTTTTACAGAAAATAAAATTAATTTTTGAGTTCTGAAATAAATTTCTTCTGTAATAATTCAGGATTTATTTCAAACTCTATTTGTATAAGTAATGTGCACACATGTTTAGAAACATTTAAATTACAAATAGTTACTAAAGTTAAAAGTAGTCTAGCTTTTTATGGAATTGTACAATGACATCATCTTTATTTGCCTTGGGCTGAAGCCATAGTAGTAAATAACATTTTCTAACTGTACCCTTAGTATATCTACTGGTTAGTCATTAACATAATATATGTCAAATTATGTTAAATTGATTTCAGCACTTCACTAGTTATTAAGTGATAATGATACTTGCAATACAGGGAACTTTTCTGTATTGTTAATAAAATTAGATCCTTGGTTTTAATCACTAACTTGTGTCAATAAGTAAATTGGAACCTTATATCTAGTAACTTATTTAACCTTTATAACAATCATATATATGCAAATAAATAACCAGATTTTAATATGACAGAAGAAATTATCCAGAATTGCCAAGTTGGTAAAGATTAGAGTGGAAAGTTCAATGTACCAATACAGATCTACCCTAGTCATTCTAAACCTCTTTTAGTTTTTAAAACTCAGTGTTCACACATGTTGTTTTATAAAATAATCTAGATTATAGCCTCTTTTCATATAAAAAATGTACATGTTTCACATTATGAAAGAGTTGACCTGAACATTTCTGTCCATAAAATTCAGAATCAAGTAAATTTACACCAGCATGAATGATAAATTTTCAAGGTATCACTCTAGTGAGAAGTCAGAACTGGAAGTTCTAATTTGTCTGAGACATTCACCCTGGCCCAGATCTCCCACACTGCATTATTTGCTGTTAAAAAGAATGAGAGCACCTAACTCCACATTTAGATATGCTATTTGCTGACATCATTTTATATAACTCATTACAGGATTGTTCTGTTCAAAGCCAATTGGCACCCGAACTATTTCTTTAATAGAGTTATACAGAGCTTTGGCAATTAACATTCTCCAAAATCATAAGCATGATTTTGTTTTCCTGAGATTATGCCATTATATTCTGCAAATAGATCTATGGATCTTCAAGAAAGGCTTTTCAATTAAAAACTCAGTAGGACACAAAATGTTTTCAAAATTATGAGGCAATAAATTATAAGATCCTTATAAGATCCCTAATTTACTAAGTAAATAATTATTCATATAGTAGCAGAACTAGAAAATTAATTAATATTTTAAACTGGATATTAAAGATAATTTTGTGAACAAACTTTTTGTTGTTGTTTCAGATGGGGTATATATTTAGCTAAAAGGAGCGAATGCTAATATTTTGAGAAGAAAATATAGAGCCAACTAGTGAGAAGAAGCCAGGGTGATGTATTGTTCTTTATTATTCTTGAGAAAAAGTAATAAAAATGAGATGTAAAGATCTTCAACATAAATTTTTTCAAAACATGTGAAAGTGTTGAATTTTAGTATCCATAAGAGTCCATAATCACATATTTGCCTTAATAAAGAAAAATGTGATATACCTAAGGTTGCTTTTTTCTTATGCAAATGATGATGGACAGAGAGAGTACATTTCTGAATTATAGACCCAGTCATGTAAATTAGAATAAATTTGTCAGAATAATATATATTAAACAAATTTCATTTATGTTATGAAAATTATTTATCCACTTACGATGTACTTTAAGAATTAACTTTCATGTATCTCTAACTTTTCCAAGCAATGACTGGAAAACTTGCTGAAAGGTTATTTGTTTTAAAGTTTTGCCATTCCTATCCTTGGGCTTTCCTCAAGGCTAGCACTCTCCCACTTGAAGCCACTTCTGGCTTTTCTCCGTATGTGGTACCAAAGAATCAAACCCACGTCTTCATGCATGCTACACAAGCACTCTACTACTAGGCCAAACTCTCAGTTCCTTTGTATTTTTTTGTGAGGTTTATGTTTTATGTTTGTAAATTATATCAATTTTAACATATGAATGTAATAACATCATAACTAATACAATTATTCCATATTAGTGCTTTTTCAATTTTTTTTATGTCTTACTAGATTTGTTTTTAATAATACCGTGTTAAATCGACTTCATTTTTATTTTTATTTTACAGAGAGGTTATAGTCACATAAGTAAGAAAAGGGATATGGTTATTGTCAAACATTGTTACCCCTTCCTTTTTCTCCCTCTCCCCTTTCCCTTAGATTGTAAAGTTCATTTCCAATATAGTATCTGGTATCTCTGGTGCATTGGTTCAGCCATTGTCTTTGGCTTGCCATTTCTATGATTCAGCTTCTCATCCCCCCAAAATAAAAAACAGTGACAACAGGGGATAAGTCAAAGAAAAAATAAATAAATAAACAAAAATTAACTGCAAGCACTGCACTAAGAATAAAATACTACTTCTTTCCATATCTTTATTTTTATATGGTTTTTATTATCAGAGTGATGTATAGAAGAGTTACATTTGTGAGTTAGTGGGTACGTTAATTATTGAACATTATTACCCCTTCCCATGTTTTTCTCCCACTTTCCTTCCTCCCACCCCTCTCAAGTTGTAGAGTTCATTTCCAACATACTGTCTTATGAATATCACCATTATACTGGATCACCCTTTGTCCTTTGTCTCATCATCTTGTTTTTTTCCCTTCCCTTCCCTGATTCAAATAAGCAAATAAATGTATATACAATGCACTAGGTACCAGAATCAGATACAGCACCAACAGAGAATGAACCATAAAGAAAAGGAAAAAGAGAAAGAAAAAAACACATAAAGAAAGATCTTCACATGCAACATTAAAAGCAACAGCCAAAAGAATAAATCACTTGTTTCCCTATCCTGGAGTTCATTTCACTTAACCCCCCCACACACACACTTCATGTGAATATATGTATATAACTTTGAGTTATTATGCTCCACTGCTAGAAAAATCCAAGACGCAAACTAATTATTACAAATGAGAGAAACTATTCAGCCTTTGTTCCTTTGGGACCAGCTTACTTCGCTTAATATGATTTTTCCCAAGTCTTTCCATTTCCTTACAATGAGGCTATGACATTCATTCTGATGGCAGCATAGAATTCTATTGTGTGTAAGTACCACATCTTCTTGATCCATTCATCTAATAAGGGGCAACTGAGTTGGTTTCATATCTTAGCTATGGTGAATAATGCTGAAATGAATATAGTTGTGCTGGTAGCTTTAGTATGGCTAATGTTTCTGGACATTTGGGTAAATGTCCAGGAGTGGGATTGCTGGGTCTCAGGGGAACTCTATTTTAAGTCTTTTGAAGAATCACCACATTGCTTTCCAGAGTGGTTAAACAGGTCTACACTCCCACCAACAGTGTAGTAGCATTACCTGCTGGCCACATCCCACCAGATCTCTTGTTATTGGATTCCTTGATAATGACCATTCTAACTGGAGTGAGGTAGAATCTCAAATTTGTTTTGATTTGCATTTCTTGTATGGGCAGAGATGCTGAGCAATTCTTCATGTGTCAATTGGCCATTCTTATTTCCTCTTCAGAGAAGTCTCTCTTTAAGTCTATAGCCTACTTTTTAATGTGATTGTTGTTTCTTTGTTTTCCAGGGATGTAGCTTTTTGAGCTGTATCTATTCTTTATATATAAGGCCTTTGTCCGATGTATGGCAAGTGAAGAGCTTCTCCCACTCTGTGGACTTTCTGTTTATCTTGCTGGATATGTTCTTTACCATACAGCATCTCTGAAGTTTAATGCAGTTCCCATTTGTTAAACCTTTATTTAATTTGTTGTGTTTCTGGGCCTTTATTAAAGTTTCCACCCATGCAGATGAACTCAAGTGTGTCTTCTATTTCTCTTGTAAAATTGTCAGAGTATTTGTTCCCTCATTAAAAATTAGGTGGCCATAGTTCTGTGTGTTGATTTCTGGGTCTTCAGTTCTATTCCATTGGTCCTGATGCCTGTTCTGGTGTGTTGCAGGATCACTTTAAGTCCTTGAACCTATCTAACTGGCTGGCAGGTGGGAATGAAAGCTACTGAGGGATTCCTTTGGTCTTGGGGGAGCAGCTGTGCTCAAGGGACCCTGTGGGAACTGAAGGTGGCTAGATCATGTTCCTGAGGAGTTTGAAGTTCACAGGTTTTCTTGGAGTAGCCTTGCTTCCATACCTTGTAGTTCATTTCAATTAATATTGCTTTATAAAGTCATGTGAATACAGCTATTGAGCTATTGTGGTACTCTGCTAGGACTATCCAAGACTTATATACTTCTTCAGTCTACAAGTGTTAAAAGGGAGATAATTGATTTGTCTTATATATTTGCTAATTTAAAAACTTTATAGACTGAGATTCAAATAAATGTGTCTTCATCAATGGTAAAACAAATGGATAAGGAATAAAACACTTGGGGTAAAAAAATACTATCTAGCAATTTAATAGTTGATATAACCATTATTTTTTTACATCCTGATTTCCACATCCTGATTTTCATCTTGACGGTATTTTAAGTAACTACTTCCATTTAAATCTAACTGAAAGATGATATTTACTACAGAAATAAATGATGTTTACTTCATCTTTTTGTCCACATTAGAAGTGGGCATTGAAGAAATTTCCATTTAATTGTGGAGCATCATTTAATAATTACAATACTCTAGTTCACAAAAGGAAACTTGGTATTTTGTTTGAATGTTTTTTTCTGAAGTTTATTTATTTTAAATTTATTGTGAAGAACAGGTGGGTGGCAGTTACAAAAGAAAGTTAATTAGTACATTTATATTTATTTATTTATTTATTTATTTGCTCTTTTTTTTTTCCCAGTCCTGGGCTTGAGCTCAGGGCCTGAGCACTGTCCTTGCACTTTTTCAAGGCTAGAGCTCTACCCTTTGAGCCTCAGCACCACTTGTGGCTTTTTTCTATGTATGTGGTACTGAGGAATTGAACCCGAGTCTACATGCATGCTAGGCAAGCACTTTAACCACTAGGCCAAACTCCTGGCCCAGTACATTTATATTTAAACAAAATTACCCCTCCCTCATTTTCTCTTGCCTAGTACTCCTCACTCTCCTCCCCACTCCCAGATTGTAAAGTTCATTTCTAACAGTGTCTAGTATCATTGTTGCATTAGTTAATCCTTTGTCCTGTTGTTTTGGTGATACCGTTTCTCTTCAACAGAACAGATAATCTTATATACACGACAAATTATACAGAAAACTTAAAAAGAAAGAAAAAAAGAAATAGCTGCATATAGGACCTAATAAGAATGTCTTGCTTCCAGTTCTTGGAATTCATTTATATATGGTGTTAGGCACTTAATGAATGGCTATTGTGATCCCCTGCTAAGAACATAGACATGTTCTAGTTATTAGAAATGAGGGAAACCATGCAACCTTTGGGCCTGACCTGCTTCACTTAATAGAGTTTTTTCCAGGCCTTTCCATGTCCTTACGAATGGTGCAATGTCATTATGATGGAAGCATAGAACTCTATCGTGTATAGATTCCACATCTTGATCTATTCATATACTGAAGGGCATCTCGGTTGGGTCATATATCTTGTTTATGGTAAATAATGCTTCAATGAACATGGCTGTGCTGTAGCTTCAGTGTGGCCTTTTTTTTGGTCATTTGGTTAAATGCATAGGTACTGAGTCATAAGGGAGCTCTATGTTTAGTCTTTTGAGGAAACTCCATACTGCTTTCCAGAGTGGTTGAACAAATTTGCACTCCTACCAACACTGTAGTCTTCCCTTTTGGCCACATCTCTTCCAGCATGTTTGTTGGGGCCTGACCTCCATCTCTGAGGCCTGATTCTGGCTCAGCGGCAATTAAAGGGCTTTGACCAGGCATTGGGTCCTTTGCATACCTCTCTTAAGGCCTCTCTGTATGTGACTCGATTGAACCCCCCGCAGCTTCGCAGGTCTCCCAGCAGCTCAGGTCTCCCGTGCTTTCCTGCACCTGTCCTGCCCAGTACCTGAAAGCCCCACCCAGACCCTTAGGGGTAGCACAGAGGCCCTCTTCCTATTGGCTAGCTTCCCAGTTCCCACCTTCTCCTACCCTAACAGTATATAACTAATTGTCTGATGCAATAAAGACATGAGAGCATCGGAGAATATGAGATCAGCAGAGATCAGCTGAGAGATCTGATGCACTTTCATGGTTAACACTGCTTCTGACTCAGCGTGGTTTTTTCTTCCCCGGTAATTGGGGGAGGGCTGGGTCATCAACACTTACCATCTTGCTTGGCTCCCGGGGGAGTACAGGCTGGCTCTGTGTGTCCCTCCCCGTTCCCGTGTTGCTGCCCCAGAGAGGAGCAACACATGTTTTTATTAGATTTCTTGATAATGGCATATCTAATTGGGGTGAGGTGGAATTTCAATGTTGTTTTGAATTTTCCACTTGTTATTGTGGTGGTTGTTTCTTAGAGGATTTGTTTGAGGGTAATTTAATTTTTCAAGCTCTTAATATATGTTAGATATAAGGCCTTTGTCTTTTGTATGGCTAGGGAAGATCTCCCAGTCTGTAGGCTTTCTATTTATCTTGCTAGCTGTGGCCTTTGCTATGCAGAAACTCTTCAGTTTAATACAGTCCCATTTATCCAATCTTTGTTTGATTTGTTGTGTTTCTGGGTCTCTATTAAGAAGGTTTCAATGTGTGCCAAGGAGCCCTTGTGTTTCCCCTGTTACTTCCTGAATATTTTCACCCTGCACAAGAATCAATTCCAAATGGATCTTCTGAAGTTTAAAACATTAAACTGACAAAGAGAGAGATTGGGGAGACAGAAGCTGTTGTCTGTACAGATGATGTGCTGTACCTCTTGGCAGCTTCCAGTGTTGAAATCACTTTCTTATTTCCAAAGAGTATTAGCTGTGTGTATCACAGAACATCTGGGCTCTGACATTTGCTCAGGTTGAAAATTGATTCTAATGTAAATTTAAGTATTTACTTTGATCTTTGAGTATCATTCTTACTTTAAGTCTCAAGCACATTCTGCACATAAATATTTTCTTCATCCTCTTGGAAGAATTGCTGTAATAAGTGTAGTAGATAGAGTACAGTGCCAAATATTCAGAGAACTAATACAGGATTTGTTCTTCTTTTCCCAGGCCAGGCTTATCAAACCTTTTTGAAGATATAACTCCTTTGAGAATATGGGTGACTTTTAATGTAGTATTTACTAGGTGGATTACCTATTATAGTTTAAGCATAAAATGCACTACGTATTTCTATTACCTATTGTGGCATTCATTTTGAGGCAAATACAAAGAAAATAAGTGCAATTCATTAACAGTGCAATTTATTAATGTCATAATTACTTTGTAATTTAGTGAATTAATTTAAACTTAACATTTTATGAATTCATTTATATGTATATATTCTTTGACATCTCAAATCACATGCAATTAAAAATTCATTTACAAAAAAATTGTATGGGTCAGCTTTGCTTTCATATGACAAAATATATAAATAATCTACTTATAAAGACAATCAGTTTCCAGTCAGCATATGTTAAAATCCCTTTATTGCTGGACTTATGCCTGTAAACTTTACTATTTAGGAAGCTGAGTTCTGAGGATTGCGGTTCAAAGCCAACCTGGTCACTCAAATAAGTGTCCATGAGACTCTTATTTCCAATTTACCACTAGACAACCAGAAGGTAGTTGTTCTGTGGCTCTGTGGCTCAAGGGGTAAGGCAATAGCCTTGAGCTGAAGAGCTCAGGGACAGCACCCAGGCTCAGAGTTCAAACTCCATGACCAACAAAAAAAAGAAAAAGGAAAAGACAAAGAAAAAGAAAGAAAATGTCTTTGCTCCAGTCTATGATTTTGGATCCTTTGTCAAATTTTAGACAATTGTAGCTCTGATTTTATTTCTGTCTTTTTTTATTATATTCCATTCATATTTGCACCTATTTTGATGCCAACATCTTGCTGTACTTGTTGTGATAAGCCTGTATTCTATTTTTGTGAGTGCTTATTTAAATGATTAGACAACAATTTATTGTTATTTGCTCATTTGGTTCTGGAATGTGTGTAATACTGGATTCATAGATTGAATTTTGTATTATCTCCTCTCTTTTTTTTTTAGTTTGGAATAGCGTGATGAGTATACTTTAAAGATGCAGCTGTCCTTAGCAACAAGTTCATTGGTTTCTTGATTTCCCTTTCCTAGGAGACTTTATTGTTCCCTTGTTACAGATGTCATTATGTGATTCCTTTAGTAAGACAACGGGGCCTTAGATTTTTCATTCTATATGAATACAGGTTTTCAACATAATCTCTCAAGAATATCACTGGAGAGGAGGTGGGGGAAGGGAAATGGGGACAAAAACATGAATGGAGTATCAATGTGTATGAATTAATGCTCCTTCTATCTGGTGAATAAAACTGTATGCCCTCTACTTATTACAATAAAAAATATATATGAGAAAAAAATAAAAGATGGTTACTGGCATGTGTTGTGATTTTTAATGAAATTAAGTTTGTTCTTATTATTAAGCTTTACAATGGGGTTAGGATTTCATAATTCAAGTTATGGGTACATTTCTTTTCAGTTTGTTTATTTAACAATATCACACCTTGTTTTACTTTCCTCCAATTCCTTCCTCTCATTTTTGCCCACAAGTTGCATAGATCACTTTCCACATAGCGTATACTGTACAGCATTACTGAATTTGTTGAGCCTTCCTCCCTTTATATTAAAAATAGCAAAGAAATAAAATCCCCAAACACTACTATTACCACCACTACCAAAAACATGTCACCCACGTTTATATAAGAGGCATATATAGAAAAATCATGAACCAGGTAAACCATGACAAATACATGAAAGCCCGGCAAAAAATAACTAATTCAAAGTAAGCAGGATTAAAGTGGTAGAAGGCTGAGCTATAAAACATTTGTGCACAGGACAAAAGGTGAATCTATGCAATAGTGTTCTCACTAGACACTATGTTGGAAATGAACTTTACAACTTGTGGAGGGAAAATATTGGGAAACAATGGAAGAAAAAAAGGAAAATAGAAATGCACTCATTACCTTACTTATGTAACTGTAACCCTTCTGTACATCACCTTTACAACAAAATTAAACACCAAAGCAGTAGCAACAAAAAACAAAATTAATTCCAAAAATCCAAAACTGCCCCAAAGAGTAACGTTTTTCACAACAAACAGTAGCATTATAACCTTTTCTTTCAATAAGAATTAATTTTCACAAAACAATGAGTAAACCAGATGACCTACAGTCAATATAATTAAAGATATCATATGGATTGATTTGTGTTTTGATATAATGTTCTGAAATCCTAACCCCAAAATTAGTCCAATTTACAATTGAGTTGTTCAATTCAATTAACTTAAAATATGACCATACTGGTAGAGTGTGCCGGTAGATATGTTAGATAGCACTGGTGGGCTTAAGTGAAGAAAAAATACAGGATCTCTACCCATGCAAAATCTCAGAGCAAAGAACACATGAGGATCCAGATAGGTGGTATTCTATGAGTCTGGAAGAAATCTCTTATCCCAGACAATGATGCTATGCTCATGACCACCTTTGGCCTCTGGAGTCCCAATTTCTTATAAAATAAACTTGTATTTTTAAACCACTCACTTTTAGGAAACCTGTTATTGAAGTTCCAAAATGCAAGAGATTTGTGCCACTATAGCTCAGCAGTTTATGATTATTTAAAAAATATATTATAATAATTGAGCCACATTAGAAATACGATCAGATATATGCCAATTACTGTTTCCAGTGCAGTAATAATACAAGCGCTCTTCTCTTTCAAACTCACAAAACAATACCTGAAAGAACATACTAGAAAAATGACTTAATGTGTTTTCTTTTATTGTAAAAATAAGCCAATAGTAAATTGCACTTATTTGGTATTAGTAAAAATGGAAAATTCTGGTACCCCCATTAAATTACAGTCATTTGCCTTTGTCATTGTGTTTGATATATATGAACTTCTGGAAAGAGAACTTATAACAAATAAGAAAACACACAGAGAAAAGACAATGGATAGAATGAAGTTGCCCAACTTTATATAACAAATAAGAATTGGTGCAAGAACTACTTTTTAATTATCCTCATGAATTGTTTTTTTAATATAATGCTAAGCAAACAGTATTCATAAAGCCAATATTCTCTAGAATGTATATATTTTGTCTTATGTCTTAATAAAAACAATTTTGTTACTAATAATGTCTCTATGTTAAATATTTCTAAGGAATTGGGGAGAATCTGAACTATTTACTCTGAGCCCAAAAAAAGAAGCTGATACTTTAGTGTTGCAGGAATTTGGGTTTTATGAGTTGAGTCTCTATGTTTCTGTGAGGAAGTAAACAAACATTAGGATGGATTGTACATAGATAGCATATTTCTCTTTTTTTTCCAGTTCTGGGCTTGAACTCATGGCCTGGGCTCTGTCCTTAGACTTTCTCAAGGCTAGAAGTCTATCAATTGAGTCTCAGCACCACTTCGGGCTTTTTTTCTATGTATGTGATTTGTGAGGAATTGAACCCGGGTCTTTGTGCATGCTAGGCAAGCACTCTACCACGAGGCCAAACTCCCAGTCCTAGAGATCATATTTCTATTTTAGTTGGCATAGAGCATTTCACTTGTGCCCTCTGGCTTGGTAATCAGACAGTTTTATAAACAATATTATCCTATATAGCAGCCCTTCCTAAGAAGTTCAAATAATCTGTATCCTATCTATGGAACTACTCTCCTCATGCTTTAGGCTCTCTGATTCCCCTTCTTCAGTTACTCCTGACCAAGTATTAGGAGGCACATTTTGCATTCCATGTCATCCAAACCTCCTACTAGTCCATGTAATTTTCTCTTAACATTGATTATTTTGCCCCCCTCCAATATCTGTTTATTATACATATTCAGCATACATATAATCATGAGTATATGGTATAGAACCTAATAATATTTTGTTATTAGAAGAAAACAACTACATATAACATAATATTCAACACTTGTCTTCATTTCTATGTATACTCCAAAGTAATACACACCCAGGGAATACACAAAACACTTGCACATATGCATATATGTACATAGACAGACTCATTTTATTATAAAATCTCTCCTATCTGGCTTATAGTCAACATTGTGGGTGAACTCACTACTCCATCTTATTACATGTAGTTCATGTTTGAACTCAGGGTCTGGGTGCTGTTTCTCTGCTTTTCTGTTCAATGCTACTTCTTTATCACTTTTGCCACAACTCTACTTTGGGCGTTTTGTTGATTAATCAGAGGTAAGACTCTCATGGCATTTTCTTTCCAGTTGGTTTCAAACTGTGATCCTTGGATCTCATAGCCTTCTATGCAGCTAGGATTATAAGCATGAGCCACCAATCCCAGAGTAGGAGTCATTATTATTGTTATTTTTAAATAGTTGTATAGAGAAGTTGCACTTAACAAAGCAGTTTATGAGTACAGTATATCTTGATCATTATTAACCCTTTCAACATGAAGAAATGGGAGACAATGATTGAATTTCTTACACTGATGGTTAGTCATTTGCTTTGTAGCAAGTTATGTTATTTATGATTTTAACAACTAGTGAAAACTCATATTATTTACAAATTACATAAAATTTCATTCTATAAGATATTCTACAGTTAATGAAGGGCAAAAAAATTGCCATTTCATTAGGGCCGTGGGCCATCTAAATAATTCTGTTATTAGTTGAGGGCTTCATTCTCAGATAGAAACCTTCCTAGGGCAAAATGATGAAGTATGTCCTAAGAGGTTCCCTCAAAACTCTAGAGCTTCTCTTCCTACTTCTGTTACTTGATCCCCATTAACAATCCCCTGGCAGTGACTTTCAGTTTGAATTTCTGATCTTCAGGTTTCTATTTCTTGGTACTTCGCAAGGTTATCTCATGAACTAACCTTCCTAGTGTCAAGTATTCTCAGCTAGTTAAAAAAGAAACAAACAAAAAACCCAAACAAAAACAAAACAAACAAAAAACTTATGCAGCAGAAAACCCCTGTCTAATTCTTCACAATATTCAAAATACTTTTAATAGAATACTTAACAAAATAAATGGAACAATAACAGTAGCCAATTCAAAGCACTTTATGAGGAAAACATTTGCATATATATATATTTATACACACGCATGCTCACACACTTACATATACATATAGTGTGCAAAATATAGTATGCCAGTGGGTCATAACTAACCTCATCAGTTGAATAAATTGAAAAATTCTACCTTATACTAAGATGAGAGCAAACAAAAAACTAATGCAGCAGAAAATTCAGGCCTAATTCCTCACAAAATTCAAAATGTTTTTAATAGAATAGTTAAAATAAATGTGTCAATAACAAGAACCAATTCAAAACACTTTATGGAGAAAATATTTGCATATATATATACATATACACAAACACAGGCACCCACGCTTGCATATATACATATAGTATGCAAAATGTGGTTTATCAGTGGGTCATAGGTAACCTCATCACTTGAATAAATCGAAAAACGCCACCTTATACTAAGATGAGAGACTTTGTTTTGTGTTGAGGAAAAACAGATTGCTCTTAACATTTTTGATAATTTTTACCATACAAATGGTAACAGTTTAATTTCATTAACTAGGCCTGATTGGGAGGAAGGAATACTGATGAAGATGCATTATATTCATGAATTGAGAGTTAAATTGAAAGCAATTTGTAAAGCTACTTAGAGATAATTGAAAGCAGCCCAATTTTACTGTTTTGAGGCATAATATTTTTCCTACCATAGACTTACTAGTAGTTTTTTTCTTTTAATGTAACATTTTGTATACTTGACATTAGCAAATTTGTTAACTATTGTATCTTTTGGGGGTGTATAGGTTCTAACTAAAATATCTGATTTTCCTGCAATAGCACAAAAATAATCACAAATAAACTAAACCACAATGAGAACATGAGCTCTCATAATGTAAATAAGGTAAAACCTATTTACCCCAAATGCCAGAAACTGATTTGGGGCAGGTTGTATACCCCAATCCCTAATTTAGCCTGTGTGGTTATTTTCTCTTTAAGTGTGATAAATGCTAGTGACTAATGTAGAGACACATCATGCCCTTCAGAGACTGGGAAAATATTACAAAAAATATTTCATAAGAGAGGGGGATGATATGTGGGGCACCTCACATCAGGGAAATGGAAACCTATGCTGTAGAAAAGGAGGCCTACCTCGTGGCCCAGTGCTCATTTCCTGGTTTTGGGATCCAACCCGCCTGTCACCTGGTTGAAAGGCTTGGCTGTGGTTTGTGATGTAAAGAAAGGCTACCTCTGGGATTGGCCCCAACACTTCCGCCCTCTCAGACAGCACCTGATTCCCCTTCTTTACCTACCTCTCCTCGCCCTGCCCACCTTTGTGCTGATAGGCTCCTGCACCCTATATTAGCTGAATGTACTTCCTCAATAAATGAGCTCCTGCCTTGACTGGTCTCCCTGACCCGTCTGATTGTCCTCCAACGAGGGAGGGCTGGGGGCCGTCAGCCCACCCACCCTTTCCTCTCTCAGCTCATCTTGGTCAGGGCGTATTCTCTCTATCCCTCTTGCAGGTCCGGAGGGAGGAAGGACTAAAAACCCCAACAATGATATACTAGGATCATGGTTCAGGAGAAAACACTTTTTAGCTCTTAGCACTGAAAAAAGCTGGAACATTTCTGCAATTAACTGTATATAGGTCTTAAGAAGGAATGCTATAAAGTCTCAAGAAAGAGTCTGATTAAAGTAGGAGAAAGCACAACATTATCAACAAATATTTGACAACCAATCCTGAGAATATTTCATAGGCTCCACATGAAATGCATAAATTTACTATTTACTTTTTCTACTGCTGACACTTCTACTTTAGTATATGAGTGTATATATACATTTCATGTGTGGGTAATGGAAGGAAAGAAAAGAAAAGATACTGCCTTGTCTTGAATAGTTGGAGCACATATCCATTTGAAGAAATTGTTACAGCTATCCTTCTGGCAAGATTTCACTGGTGGTACTTATTTTTCATTAAGCTGATGCTTGACAGAATAGCTAACAAGTGGTACAAAATAATAAAATATAAAACAAAAGAAAATAACTTGGAGTCACATTAGGTAGAATCATTCCTGTGAGAATGATTAAAAATATACTTTAAAATGCTGTCGCTCTCTAATACTGAATGGTGGCTCTCTAAAAATGATAATGAAAATCATACAGAATTTATGAATTTTGGATTTGTTTTTCACACATAGATTACTGACATACTAAGTTACTGTTGCTAAAATTCCCACCATGGTAATCTTAAGAACAGTAAAATATTTAATGTTAAAAACAAGCTGATCTACAATGTAATACACACTGACATTAACATGAATGTGACAGAGATCAAGTTGATATGAATATTTTCATCAACTATACATCTCTCTGTCATTAGATGTTAGTCTAGACAGATGGTGTGGTGAGTTAATATTGCTAATGTAAAATATGTGATATGGAGCCCAGGAGATGAAAGAATTTGTCTGGGCCAAATCAAGCTGCCAAGATAATAATGCATATATCACACTTTGTCAGAAATAAGTGCCTTTAAAAAAGTAAAGCATGTTTACACATTCACATTCTTTAAAGTGTTGTCTTTGCCAATAATGATTTGGTGTGTTAGATTCAAGTCAACCCTCTGACATTTCTTGCAATGCTGGGAGATTTTCTTTTAGGGAAGGAGCAAGGGGAAAAAATCAACATTGGAAGAAAAAGTAAGTAAATTAAAGGAATATAAACAAATAGAATAATCAAGACGAAATGTTAGGCCCTCTTTATACCCTTCCCTCTCCCCACACACACTTTTTTTTTCCTTTTACAAGCTTGAAGATTGGCCAAGTATCAGTTTCGCATTCCTATAATTCTAGTTATTCAGGAAGCTGAGGTCTGAGGATTATAGTTTGAAGCCAGCAACAGAAGGAAGATCTATGGGATTTTTATCTCCAATTAAACACCGAAAGCAGAACTTTGGCTCAAGTGGTAGTGCACTAGCCTTGGTCAATAAAGATCAGGGATAGCACTCAGCCCCTGAGTTCAATCCCAGAAAGTGGTGAGAGCAAGCACACACTCACATACACACAATTCAATACATAAAACAAAGAAAACAAGAGAGCAAGGAAACAAAAAAGAAAAAGAAATTAACTTGAGGACTAGATATAATGTTTTAGGAGTCTGAGGAAATGTATTTGCTGGTTAAGATAAGTTATTATGTTTTTATGATTTCATTAGTCAGACTTTGATGTTATGCTAAGAAGTATTGTAATAACTCCAGGAAAAAATATAAATCTATATATAAAAATATGTATATGCATATATTTTATGTATAATTTTCCAGATTTGCTTGCTGGTACAACACTTATTTATCACGAGAATGAGACCTGAAACTGCCTTGTGTTTGATTAAGGTATGAGAGCATTTGCTTAATCTTCAAGATATAGCAGGAATAATGACCTGAAAGGGTCCTCAACAGCTCAGGCAATTACTGTGCATCAGATGAGGATGTCTAATACTCTTTTCAGTGTAGGCTGAAATACTTTTGTTCTTTCACAGGCTAAGAGGAAAACATGACAACCCACTAGCACTGGGGAATCTTTTGTTTCATGATGGATGTGCTCCTTCACAGAAGAGGGGACGCTATTGGGCCTCATTCATTAAATTGATGTAATGGTGGCATGAACTATCTTCCACAGAGATTTTCAATTGAATGTTATCCCACCAATCACTTTTCCACAGCCTAATGGAGTGTCCCTGACATCAGAGGCTGATAAATTGCCCGGTGCCAATTAAAAAGAGACACTTTCCCTGTCAGTCATTTAGCTACAATATTCTCCTTTACTAGATTAGGTTCTATAAAAGTGACAGGAATGATGAAACTTTATTTGGAAAATTCTGCACTTTAATTTTTAAACAGTGTAGGCTTCTGGATTTTCACACATAGCCGATGTCAGTCAGGAAGGACACTTATTGATGTCATTAGAAAGATACTTCTATTATTGTAGTAGAATATTAAAAGACTTCAATGTTGAGAGTAAAAGCAAACTAATTGTTAAAATACCTACTTTTCAAATAGGTATTGATAATTTTCAGTGGTGACCTAGTCATGTTTTCCTGACAGATGACAAGACAGTGTAACTCTGAAGTTTTCTCCTGTGTTTCATTTCTCACAGCTCATCTTGTATTGTTTGAATACTGTACTGCTCTCTTGCCAAGAACATTTCCTGTTTTGATAAACAAACTTTAATCATTGTACAAAGTCTCTGGATACGTATCATCCTATTTACAATACTGCTAAATCATAAGCAAGACACTAGATAAAAAAAAATAATGTTCTTTATACCCCAACCAAACAAACAGCACAAAGCATTCAACAAAGAATGGAGCAATATTTTAATTACATGATTTCACTGTGCCATTGTCTTTCAATTCCTGTTTTGTTTTCTATAGAAGACAGGATTTGTTGTTTTAGAAGAGTTCTGCATAACATTTGGCATTCAAAAGTAGCAGAGTACTTGTGCAAGTGCTTTTTTTATTGCCGATTGTAAGAATGCTCAAAGAAGAGCAAGCTTATGTTTTCAGGAACTATATAGTATCAAGACCAAGGTTTTGAGTCTTGATTGATGGGACACATGGGATACACACAAGCAGATATTTGTAACTGCCCTTTCTTATTTAGCTTGACTTTTTTTTCAAGTTGCTAGAGTTTGAATTTAATTCTTACAATTGAAGTGCCCTTTGCCTCAGGGCACTTAAAAACAACAGTTATAAGGAGAAGAGGAAGATGAGAAGGCAGATGTAAGTTGCTAGGGTGGTAGCAGGGGTAGCAAGTGTAAGAAATGAGAAAGAAAGAAGTGAAGAGATCAGGCAGCCCATAAATCACTGTAGATATCCTCATGAGGATTCACCCATGGAGTGTAAATACGAAGCTCAGAGTTAAATGCCATAAGACTTGGATTTAATTGTGCATTGGAGGTAGAAGAAATTGTGTGTTGACCAGAGATTTACAGATCGCTCAATTCTGGGAAAAAAAAAATGAAGCTATGAGTAGTCAAAGTAGACCGTATCAATATACTTTGCTGAACATATCTGTAAAGCAGCAAAATTTTCTTTCTCAACATCCACAATCCTCCGCAAGATAATCAAGACATTAATTATAGAAAAATAAAAGAAAAGCTGCTATAATATTTCAGAAGTTAGAATACTCTATTTTAATAGAGTAAATCTTATTCTGACAATACTTATTGTCAGAATAAAGAAAACTTATTATCAGCAAAGAAACACAAGAACTCTTCCACTGGAGCAAACCAAATCAAGACACTCAAAAATGTCACTCATTTTCCTGTACAGAAGAAGAGTTACAAAGTATGGGATGAATGGTCACAAGATTGGAATTGATAGCAACAGGTATTGCAAGAATATAGAAAATAAAACATAAGGAAACCAAAGCAGTTATGAAATATATTGAAAAATGTGTTCCATCTTCTGAAGGAGAATATGAAAAAAGAATGGATGAAGACATGGAGTCATAAAAATGTGAAAATGATTAGAAGAGGGTGGGGGAGGTAACGTGTGAGCAAAACATGGGAAGGGCTGTGTTCAAGAAGAAATGTACGTACTACCTGAGGAATGTAACTGTAACCCCTCTATACATCATCCCAAAAGTAAAATACAGTAAAAAAGAAAAAGAAAAAAAAATGACGTACGTAGAGATTTAGGTTTGTAAACTGCAAAAACAAAATAATAAATTCAAATAAAAACCGATAGTATTATAAAGTATAATTGTTCTCAATGTAGTACATTATTTCTCATCTCTTTTGTTGCCTCTTGGTTAATCTCATATTGTTACAGTATCTGACCTTGTTATCTGGTATATTGTATGTATGTTTGTTTATTTGAAATAGGAAAGGGAAGGGAGGAAACAAGTTGAGAGGGGGTGGGGGAGGGAAATGGGGACAAAAACATGAGAAAGGGTATCAATGTGTGAGAAATAAAGCACCTTCTATCTGACAAATATTAATTAAAATTTAAAAAAAACAGTAGTAATTTAGATAGTATGAAAGATACCCAAGTACTTGAAAAGAATACAATCAACCTTCCTCAAACTAAAGCAGGGGAAGTAGTCACAAAATGAAAAGGTAGGGAGTTGTGATTTAAGAATCCCTTTGTTACCCATTAAGTCCAGGCTAGTTTAATGATAATATGATTTAATAACCTGAAATATGAGAGCTATTGCCCTCACAGTGTCTGTGAAAATCTGTCATATATATATGTATATCTACCTATATATACATGTATAAATATGTATGTATATATTATGTAGGTTGCAAGGTTTCAGTTGGGGAATATTTTTTAATTAGAATCTATCTTACATATCTCAAACTACAAAGCCTCTGTTTTATCCTGATAAAGAAAATGATCCATCTACATTGTTCTTTATGAAAAATTTTGATCAATTAGAGTCAAATATTTACAATTGGTTTTAGTTTTTTTTTTGAGAATGGAAACTAGAGTTTGGTGTATGCATAAGAGTCGCTTTTCAATTGAGCTATGTCCCAATCTCCATTGTATTTTAAAATCACATCAAATACATAGATATCTCAAACAGCTAACTTAAAAATTTGAAACATTTTCATTTTCCTAACAATGATACTCTCAAGGCAATATGTTGTAAATGAACTTTACAACCTTGGAGGGGTGTTGGGGATAGGGAAAGTTGGGGGAAAACTAGGGAGGGGTAACAATGTTAGCCAAGAAATATACTCACAACATTATGTTTGTACTGTAACCCTTCTGAATAACCTTGACAATAAAATTCAATTTAAAAAATACAAAAAAGTGGAATTTGTATTCTTTGAACTATATATCATTTTTGTCCTTCTATCTAAATTTACATTCCCTGTACATTTACTTTCCTTATTCCTCCTGGGCTTTGCTTTACTTAAAGGGAGATTTTTTTTATATATTTATAATTTTTCAAGTATATTGACTATGGTTAATTTCTGATATTATGACTAAATGTGGCAAGTGAAATAATGATGTGATTCTCAAGATCTGACAGAAAGAATCACATCTTGCATTTATCAAGAACTAGTCATTTCAGATGTAGAACAGAATTAGGGAGAGTGTTCTTATTATTTTAATTTTGCAAATGAAACATCTCCGTTTGGAAAGCTGGAAAAGAATTAAAAATTACTAAGTGACAAGATAAAAATATCCATTCCAAGGATCATAGGCTTTCTTATCTCTGAACTTATTTTTCACTGGGTAAGTTGAATGCCCTACGTGACTTTGTATCAAAGTTTTATAATGGAGCTACTAAATCTTTGGTTATATGCAATAAAACATTTTTATTTTCTTTATTTTACTGTTCACACCTTTTACATGGGGAAATTGGTGAGATTTTATTGTTTTTACTGAAACACAATACTGAGTGAATATAAGCACTTTAATGCATTTTTTTCTCTTCATCTCCATAATTTAAAATTATCTTCAATCTCAAAGTCACAATGAATACAAAACCATGAAACATGTAGTGACCCCAAACAGCTTTAGTTTTAAATGGATAGTTTGATTCTGAATTTTAAAGTTAATTTCCAAGATTGCCAAAGATACTGTTAGTTGGAGAAACCTATTATAGGTTCTCAGGTCAAGTTCTTAGCTTTTCAAGGCAAAGTGATTCTATATACTATTAGTTGGACTTGGCTGAAAAAGGAACTTTTATTTGTGGCCCTGAATTCTCCAATTTTTGGCTATGTGTTTTGATATGGGAAAAAGAAAAGATATATACAGTAAATAGCAAATTCTGTATTATCTGAATTTGCTCTAACATACTCTTTCAAGAATGCTACAGGCTTTTGTACCATTGTGACTGCCGCAATATTTTTTCACATTTTACATTCTGGAAACCATTAAAAATGTATAATATTGTAGTCATTTTTCTCTTCCACAAGTATTTACTGCAGTCATAGCTAGGGCCCTGTAAATACCTACCTTCAATCTCATCCCTACTTTCATTTCATCTGATAGTATGGAACTGTATTCACAAATTCTGTAATTATAGTACAGAATTGCAAGCACAAATTGTGTTCAGGAAATAAAAATGGCTGTTTACTCAGAAAACAATTAAGCATAAACTAATATTATTTCCCATAATTTCTACACTGAAATGTAGTGTTAGAATTTTTCTTCCTTTTCCAATTTTCATAGAAAAATTAACACAATAACCTCAAGAACTACTAGTGTAAAATCTTTACTTGCCCAACTCATATTTTCTTTTAAGGCTATTTTATGAAAATTTTCTTTCTTTATATTTTTAAAAATTAAGCCAGTGAAGTTTTCTTTTCTACTGATGACAGTAATATCTTCTTAAAACCAACCAGTATTTTGAATGTGAAAAAAAAAGAAAAACTGTGATCACTGTTCCAAAATAGTTCACCTTTTCCTGTAAACAGTAACCATCACATTCATCTCAATTTAGAATTGTATGACTATGGCGTTTATATCAAATTTGGAAAGACTTGTCACAACTTAAATTGCTAAATGGGGAAAATATTTTTAGCAGTGTCTTTGCTTTTCTCTTCTGATATCTAAAATTCACTTCACGTCATAAAATAGCAGACAAGAAAATATTAAATCCACACTACATCCTAATTCATTTAGATAACTAAAATATACTAAACAGGGAAACTCATAATTCTTCAATTAAATCAGATTATTTTCTTACTTCAGAAGCCCTAGGAAGAAAACAGTTTTATAGACTGGGAATACACAAAACTTTCCAACTACATATTCAACATTTTTTATGAAAACTCTTTATAGTTTGTGTGTATATGTACATGCTAAATTCTGAATATTTCTCAAAAACCAGAGCTCAGTATTTTAAAATTAATAATTTTGAGTTACTTAAATAAATAAATATATGTCAAATAATATCATAAAAGTACCAATCAGGTTCTAAGAACACTCAACAGAAACTAGGTTGATGCATATTTCAACTGATTTTATAATCCTGAAAATGATTTCTGTATTGACTTTGTATTCCATACAAATGTTTTTACACACATGCACACACAGACATAAACACAAGAAACATGCTTGTCATTTTCAGTGGTTAAAATGGAATATGTACCCTACACACATGAATCACCTCCCCCAACAACAAAATCTCTGATTAGAATGGGGAGATCCTACACGGAAATGTCATGGTCATGTGCATAGTTTATTTCAAGGTTCACTCTCGATGGTGTACATTGTCGATTCAGACAAATACACAACAACATCTACTGATTATTACAGTGTCATACATACCCAGTTTGATGCCTTTAAAATCCCCAGTCTTGTTGTAGTCTAGTTCTTGTTCTAGTCTTTCCTTCCTCTAGGCCTATTTTCTATTGTCTTCCTAGTTTTTCTATTTTCAAGTCAGATTTCTGGAGTCGTAAAATGATTTTAAGTTACCTTGTGATTTTATTTTTGTGTTGATTGAGCTTATGTTTCTCTATTAACATGAAATAGCCAGTCTTGCCATAGGCTTAACCTTTATCTATAAACTTCACTAATACAACTATAACATATTTTAACATTACAATATACTTTCAATATGATCATACTAAAGATGTGGAATTATCTTTTGAAAGATATCTGCTAAAGTCTGTGGCACTTATTAAATTGGGTGGTTAATTTTAGCAATGTAGACTTTTATGTATTCATATATATATATATGTTTATGAGTATATATTTGTAGACATTGTACCTTTTTAAAGCAAAATTTAAAAAACATTATAACATGGGTAAAATGTGTATAATGTAATGAATGCCTTGTAAAAGTAAAAATTATATTTAAAATTAGATCAACAAAAAAGTCATATAAGAGATTAATTTTGTTCTTAATAAGAGTATTCTTAGCATTGAAATTTGTGATTTATATGTTTACCAGAAATGGTAATCACCTATAACACAATTTTTTTGTTTTTCTTTTTCTTTCTTTTCTTTGCAGAGAAATTACATGATATAAATAAGGCAAAAATTTACCTTCAGTTAGCCCTATCTAGCTAACATAGTTCTTTTCCTTGTACAGACTAAATGTTTACCTACTTTTTTCTTCTTTGTATTAGAATCTTGCACCATAGCTTTAATTTTAGGGCCAAGAGGTCTGGTCTTTTTTTCCCTGAATTTTTTTGCCAATGCTGGGCCTTGAATTCAGGGCCCAAGCACTGTCCTTTGGGCTTTCTCAGGGCTAGAACTCTGCCACTTGATCCACAAAACCACTTTGGACTTTTTTTCTATGTATGTGGTAGCGAGGAGTTGAACCTGGGTCTTTGTGCATATTAGGTAAGCACTCTACCAGTAGGCCAAACTCCTGGCCGTGATATTTTAATAATCTACATGGACTAGGCTAAATTTTCAGTTGATCTAATTCTGTCATTAACTCTGTGAAAAATCACTGACTTAATCATTTTTTATTCTAAATTTTTGGTCACATACTCAAGTTTTAGAGTGCTCAAACTTTTCCAACTCTTAGGTTATTGAGAAAGTCTCTAGTTATAACTTAATTCTTCCTATTCTTGACAGGAACTAGTCTTCCTGTTTTAGGGATTGTCTGACTTTCATCTGGGCATGTAGGTATTACTCATTTGTGTGCTTTAGGGTATGATTGTAAATGAAATTGATTTTTTTTTCTAACATTCCTGCTAAGTGATACCTGTCTTGTATATGCACAGTGCTATGCATGTGGCTTGTGACATTTTTGCAAAAAAAAATTATAATTTGCATAATTCTCAAGTTAGCATTTTCCCTGTACTTTTACTTGTAGTGCAGTATGAACTTTTGAGATGATAAAGATTGTAGGGAAGGCAGTTGATGCATTTTGAAGACCTAACATGCATTAGTTGTTATTGGAATTCTTTCTGTCAAGTAGCAATTTAAATCCTGAGCTACATCTTTTAGTGCCATTTTTCTATTTTCTGGTTAAGGAAACTGAGGCTCTCTGGTTGACAGTGATTAATGGAAGGTAAAACTTTTTCTTTAAACTTCTTTTAATCCTATATTTATCTCACTCAATAAAGCAAATTATATTGCCTGCTTTAATTACAGAGAATCCTATAATATTCAAAAGTTTTAGAATTGAATTGATATATAATAAACAAAACATTTAAAGTGTATGATATGGTATTATTTATAATATGAGCAAACGAGAAACAACCAATAGTCATGGACATGAATATACTTACCTAGTATAGTTTCCTCATATCTTTCATATTTTTATTTCATATTTCCCTCAAAATGTGATATTCTTATCTCTAAACATTATGGGGATGCTTGTATTCTCAATAATAATTTTATATAAATGAAATCAGAAATGCATGCTCATGCTTCCACCACGGCTGCTGCAGCCACTGGTGTGGGCTCAAAACTGTCTTCTTAGGCAGGCTGCCTGACTTTTTCCTCTTACTTGGTGTCACTCTGGGTATAACCTCTCTGCTAGAGTGCTAAAACTGGTGTCTTGGAGAGAGCTCAGGTAAACTTACCCTGAAACTCCACCATCTTCCCAGAATCCTCTGAAATGTTGTTTTGAAACATAAAGAGCCTATAAAAAAAGTGGAGGAAATGATTCATTTGAACAAACTTTGTGGAAGTTAGGGTTGCTTGATTGATATGTGGAAATGGTTCAAACTCTCAAATCAAATAAAATTTTTCTGTACTTTCAAATGTTGCAGCTGTAAAATTCCATAAAATCTGTTCATTCAGAAGAAAAAAATTACATATACAATTTCCCATGAGTTCTCTAATGTATATAGATTTCATTTAAATCTCCAGTCACCCTCAATAAAAACAAAAATTAGAAACAAAATGAATGACTGAGCATTGGCCAAGTATCTTAAAGCTATACCAGGCAATTCATACCTGAAAGTGCAACAGTGATATTTTCAACTAATAAAAGAATGTCTGAAGCTCTTGCTTTAATGACACAAATGTAAATTTGAACCAAGATACATTAATATAGTTCTCACAAGCAATTATTTGTTTTCAGTCTCCTGAAAGAGACTAAGAATATAGACTGTTCAAGGTTCTCTCAAAGGTGAAAAAAGTATGAAGGTCTTTAATGTTTCATTACTGTGAAGTATTGTATACCTAATTATAAGATAGTCATTGTGTGTATTCTGAATGAGTAGAAAAGTAAAAAAATAATGCCTCATTTTGAGACTCTAATGTGACCCTTGAGCAGAGGTTTTCTTTATGTTGCCTATGACTAATTGTTAGGGTGATACATGTGATTACAATGAAGAACAAAATGTTGAAATTTCTTCATCCTGTAATGAAACTATCCCTCTTATTTTATTTACTATTTTTTATGAAGATGATGAATAATTTCAATGAAGCTGAGCCACTATTATCACATAACATAAATGTTCTGTAATAGAACATTCTATGTATGTATGTCTGCCAAACAAATTCCCAGGGAGAAAATCAAACTGAAATTTTATTAGACCTTCCAGTGGTTTTATAGCTCATGAATTTAGATATTTCTCTGTTTCCATAATATATAGAAAGTATATAATTTTTTCCTCTTCTAATATATCTGTTCAATATTTTTTGGAGCAAGTGCTTTCAAGGCATTGGTTCCTTTTCCATTTTTGCCTATCCTTTGCATATCAGGCATATTGTTATCCTTTTAACACCACCTAGGATCTAAAAAGATTTATAGGAAGTTTCTATACACATGTTCAACCTCACTAATAGAGGTATAGTTCAGATTTGCTCAAATTCCCGGAAACACAGAGGCAAAGGGGAGGTGTTGTTTCTGACCCAGTTTGCTGCTTTGCATTGAACAACTTCACTGAAAAAATGGATTTTTCAGTATTGAGTAAAGCTTACCTTTATATTTCTGTCTGCAATTACAGAAACTCGCTGTGAGCATTGACATAATTACTCCTAACACTGAAATAAAATGTGCTAGTTCCCAGGAAGAAACTGGAGTTTCCAGCCTTTGATTTTGTTTATAGTTTACAAACATGGTGGCTGCAGCAATATCTTGGCAATGTCATAACTCTGGTAGTGTGCCAGTAAATATTGAAAATAATTTCCTGAGGATGGACATTGAATAGGAAAAGCAGGTGAAATGAGGTTAAGTTTAAGAGGAAAACCTAGCCAGAGAGAATTGATTATATCATCTGAGCTAACAATGAACATTTGGCAATTTACCACAGAAAGCGTATAAATTTTGGCAAGCATAATTTACATACATGAATATACAGATACTTAACAGCACATATATATATTTAAATATAGATAAGTTTACAACACACTGCTAAAAGAATTGGACAGGTAGGGATACTTCTCTACAATACCAAAAATAAATTTATTATTTATTTACTTATACTAATTATAGAAATAAATTTATGAGTATAATTCCAACATTATTTTTATAGGAGTCCATTGAAGAGTTCAACATTGTAGTAAATAATATTATCTCATGCAAAAAAAAACCAAATAAGAGATTCTATTTGCAACACATTAACCATTTTTTTCAAAGTACAGGTTCTAAGACCACTGAGGATTTGGAATATAAACATTTTTTGTTCCATATATTTTTTATTATAATTAATAGAAGGGTTACATTATACTCATCAGATAGAGAGGGTACATTACTTCATGTACATTGATACCCTTTGTAATGTCTTGGTTCCTATTTCTCTCCCCCCATACCTGCCCTTATCTTGTTTTCCCCCCTTCCCTATCCTATTTCAAATAACCAAATACTCATATACCCAATATATCAGATAACCAGGTGAAATACTGTAACAATATGAGCTAACCAAGGGACAGCAAAAAAGATGAGAGATAACATAGTACATTAAGAATAACAATCACTCATTATATGGCTTTTGTTTCTATATCCTGGAGGTCCTTTCATTTAGCATCATACCATATGGCTTTATGTATCTAGTTTTTGCTCTATTGTAAACTCTGCTAGGAGAGCCCAAGATTTCTACTGATTATGACAAATGAGGGAAAACCTTTGAGCCTATGTTCCTTTGAGTCTGGCTTACTTCACTTAATATGATTTTTTCTAAGTCTTTCCATTTCCTTACAAATAGGATGATGTCGTTCTTTCTGACAGCAGCATAGAATTCCATTTTGTATAAATACCACATCTTGTTGATCCACTCATCAACTGAGGGGCATCTGAGTTGGTTACATATCTTTGCTATGGTAATTAGTGTTGCAATAAACATCGTTGTGCTAGTGGATTTAGTATGTAAAAAGGGGTATTCTTCTGTTTGTTTGTTTTGGGGGGATGGGATAGGAAACTTGTGTCTCCACTAAATTTGGGATCCAAACACTTCAAAAAGTCTTTTACTCTTGCAATTTGGCTTTGTAGTTTTTCTGATCAGTTTGCTTGATTGGGCAGAGGAAAAAAAAATCCGGTGGAGCCTGAGAGGCATTGTTACCAGGAGTGTGGCCCTGCCCAGGGGGAGGAACTTCCACTAGTGCTGGGTGAGGACAACCAGCTAAGCTGCCTCTGGGAAAACCTTTGCCCTTTTGAATGATGGAGCTGCCAGCACCACTTCTCAGGCTTCAGTTGGTGTGGCCAGGACTTTGCCAGCAGTCAAGATGGCACTGCTTATAAATTAAGTTGCATTTTTATCCAAGACATTTTAATTGTAAAATCCATGTTCCAGTTATTCACATCAACTGTGAAAATGTGGATCTGCTTTAAGTCTGATTTCACTCACTGTATTACTTTCAGACCTCATGTCTCCTTTCTTTGGTTTCCACTATTGATTCTGGGAAAAGGGGAATGGTATTTGATTATAAAGAAAGTGTATATTCCAACCAATTTTGATATTGCATTTGCAAGAAACGTCATGTAATGTCCTTCTCCTTTGATCTAATAATGAAAATGTATCGGTACATTCTTATTTCAGCAGCAAGGTAAAAACAACCCAAGCCACCTGAGGACAGAAAGACTATACTTGCTGCATTGAAAATGAGAAAGCTATACTCACAGAGCTGGTCAAGGGGTGTGCTGCAGATCTAGTTTCTTTCTGTTGCAACCAAATTCAGAATTCACAGAAAGATAACACTAAGGGGCTCTCATACTGACATGGATGGAGCAAGATGGGACAAAGAAAGAAACATGTGGGAATATGAGAATATGGGTGAATAGAAATGATTGCCTTGAAACTTCTGCCACTAGCAAATGCTAATTAATTTAAGTTCACATACATGTGGATTCAAATTGCAATGTTGAATTTTCAAAGCTGATGCCAAAGGAACTTACCTGGATAGCACCAAAATTTAGTGCAGTGGGTGAGTTTGAAAATTAGATACATCTTACAGGAAATGCACATACTAAATTAGTTTTCGTTAAAATATTCATCTTAATTTGTAATTCATGAACATATCACTCTTAGGTGTTAAGGTGTGAAGGTAGTTGATGTCCTTAAAATTAGGAGTATCTTAACATAAAACAGAAACATAAACCCTTTAAGCATAAAAGCTAAAAAGCTTATCCTAAAGGGAAGACTTGCAAACATGTGCATCTATCTACATCTATATGTATATGTATATACACATGGAATATATATATAATTTACATGTATGTGTATATGTATATACATAATTTAACATGGATAGATATCTATATTAACATATGTCATTCTTTAGATATATGAAACAATGATATGTAGGAATTTAGTGAACTGGATCCAAATATTCAAATCATGCTCCTAATGCCTGTGAATATGAGCTTGTGTGAATCTTGGTAGGCCATCAATACATTGTAGGTTCTAAATTCAATGGCTGATGTCTTTACAAGAGAAAGAAGGAGATTAGAGACAAAGAGAATGGTGGAAGCAAGCACTGAAGACAAAGGTAGAAGTTGGGATGATGCATCTACAAGCTAAGAAATTCAAATGCCTTCCATAGTTATCTAAATGGGAATGAGATATTGAAGGGGTTGTTCCCTGTGTTTTCCCAGAAGTATCCAACAGTACTGATCAAATCAGATTTCTTGCATCCAGAACATTGAGAGGAAACATTTCTATATAAGTCATCTATGGGCATGGTAATTTGGTGCAGTTATCCAACACCAAATGAAAAAACAGTTTGAAAAGTTTCTCTTGGCTATCTATAATTCCTAAATATCCAAGAATAAGTGTGCATAACACTATCAGTAATCATTCAGAACTATCTCCCAAAGTCTGCATACTTTGAGTGTGTTGATGACCATTATTTCCTGAGAGAAATCATAGCCCTTATTGTCAGCACTTTAAAAAAGAAAAAGACATCAGGAAAGTAGACAGACAAGCATTATTTCACAAGCAGGCAGAAGGAAAGTTGTAATTTAATGAACGGTGTCTGAGTTTGCTTATGTTCCTTAAGAAAGAAGTAATAAAGAAATTGCTTCTAAATTGAACTTATTTTGTCAAGAGAAAAATTCTTAGCACCTTTTAGTTTGAAATCTACTCTCTTGAATAAACTTTTAACTTTTCACTCACCTACATTTCTGAAATCTAAATCTGTAATTCTTTGCTCAGGATTAGATTCCTGGTGCCAGGAGTATGGCCTAGAGGTTTTACCTGGCATGCATGAAGCCATGGGTTCGATTCCTTGGTACCATAGATGTAGAAAGAACAGGAAGTGTTCTGTGACTCAAATGGTAAAGGGCTAGCCTTGAGAAATCCCAATGACAGTGCCTAGGCCCTTAGTACAAGTCCCAAGACTGGCAAAAAAAAAAAAAAATAGATATCAGGATTATTCCTCGAAGACTATCATTCATTGTATCTAGAGAGGTGTTAGGCTCTGCATTCATAAGGATCACTTCAAATATGAAACAAAAAGGCAAAGGTAAAATGTTGAAGTCTCCTGCTTAGCAGTTAGTGTGGCCCAACTCTATCATAAACTATATCCCATAACATCTATTAAACATATAATTCTTCAACTCTTGCTGCTGAACCACTGAGTTAGAATATATAGTTTTCCTAGATGGATAATCATTATTAGGCAATGTTACAAGATGGTCGCTTAGAATGAAGATCCTGACCTTGATTGATTTTGATATATACATTGGTATTGATATAAGAAAAGAAGAACCTGGTAAATTAAGCTTCTTATTATCTTATATCACAGGATAAGAATTTTGGTAAAAACAGAAACCTGACCTTCTTAGAAAAATTTAAAGTTTTGTTCCAAAACATTGTTTTTGAGGTCAATGTTCATCCTAGTGTCTTTCTCAGCATCTGCAGATTCCCTTGGCCTGCTGCTTGAACAGTTGCTAATGAATGAAGATCACCCCAGCTTGCCCCCCTGCTGTTGCTCATTTGCCCATTAGCATCTGCTTAAGCAGCAGGCTGGGGGAAGCTCTGCTGCCCAATCAATGTAGCTGATGAGGGCTGGGGTAGGGAGGCCTCTGTTGCCAACAGAGCCAGAGCATAAATCAACTCCAATCTTGGCAAAGGTTATTAATCTTCCAAAGGGTGACTTATATATCACAGTGTGGGGATGGAGAAAAGCTATCCTTGACATTTATGGGAAATAAGATAAAGCTAAAACATTATTTGTATGCTAACTTGAGCAAATCCTTTGAACCCCCTAAGCCTCCGGGTCCTTACCTGAAAAAGTAATTTACAATAAAGTTCAAACATTATCAGATTCTTAGGTATATGCTCAAGGAGTCCAAAAAATACTCCTAGAAAGAAAAGTATTCTTAAGACTAAACGAGATGAGTTACCTCATTTTTAGAGTTTAAACAAGATTATTTCATCATTAGATTTATCAAGCAAAGACTCTTTTTACTGGCTTAATCAAACTAGATATCCCTTGTTCTTAACATATTTCAAATTGAATAATGAGAGAAGAAATTACAAAAGATAGATTCCAATCTGAGGATGGGCAGGATAACCCACTATAAGTTGCTGAACATGGACAGAATGTCTGTCAAATTGATTCGATGGTTGCCAGTAGAGTGGGCAAAGAAAGTCTGGCATAGAAGTAGCTAGGCTAGCGTAGAATATAACCATAAAATAGACAGAGTTTAAATTACTCAGCAAGCATGGTATGGTTAAAAAAATGATGCTGCATCTGAAAGTATTTTTTACATTAGGAAGTGATGTGTAAGAAGGTTAGTTTGTGAATGAGATGTTATTTCTCTCCTGTGTGAGGGATTTTCAAATGACATGACAAATAGTATTCAAACAGACCCACTGAGAACTGAGTGTTAAGTATCTTACAAATAAAAGGCACTTCACAGAAAAATAACTGCATTTGCTACCAACATTGTAGACCAAGAGCTGTGTTTAGAAGTCTCCACTGGGTATTCTCCAGAAATATTAAACATTACTCCTCTATGTAAGTTTAAAGGCTGCTAGGAGAATGTAATGCTCACACGAAAAATAAAATAACTGGATTGGTTGTGATGGAGAACATCTGTAACCTTAACGACAAGGGATGTGAAAACATTAGAATTTGGGACTGAGAGCCAGCCTGGTTAATGTTAGACAGATCCAGCTGGGAGCCCATGGCACATGCCTATGTTCCTAGCTACTCAAGAGACAGAGATCTTAGGATATCAAGTCAAAGTCAGCCCAGGCAGGAGAATACATGAGACTTTGATCTTAAACTAATGCCAAAAATATATTGAAGTGGAATTGTAGCTCAAGTGCTAGAGTGTTATCCTTAAGAAAAACAAAAACAAAAAGAAACAAAACAAAACCAATTCAAAGACAGTACGAAGGTCCTGAGTGCAAGTCCTAGGATTGTCATACAAAAAATCAAACCAAACCTAAACAAAACAGAGGGCAAAACCCTACCTGGAGAAAATTGGCTATTGGAATAGCTCAAGTGATCGACTATTGTGAAGCAATTTAATAGTCCTAGTTTCAATCTTCAGAAACACAAACAAACAAGCAAAGGAAACCTGAATTTAAAAGTAACCCATTATTTTATGGTATATGGAATTAATAATATAAAATAAATCAAAAACTAGATAAAAATGCAGATTATATAAACAAAATCACACTACAGCACCTCAACTGTCTCTAAATTGGTGTGTAATAATTTACTTCTACCTTTTATTGTCATTATTTATTATTAAAACTTTGCAGAATAAACTTATAATTGAGCATTAATCTTGCATATTTAATTGAAAAATATCAATGCTCTTATTAACACCAAACCAAGAAAGTCAATAATGACTCTGGAATAATAAACAATGTATAACCATACATGGTGTCATTAGCCTAAATGTAGTATTTAGGTTTAAGTGTCTGCACTTGTGTAAGTATCTGCCAGAGAATTAATTGGCACAAACTTGTTCATTGCACTTGAGGAAAACTTTCACATACATCAGATTTAATTTAAACACAGAAAACTGTGAGTGTGCCTGGAATTTTCATTAAAATATTATATTGTTTCTTTTTGTCCACATTAATTAAAGCTGATTCAATGAGAATGTGAGAATTAAAGCAAGTGCAAAAATATTTCATAAATATATATAGCTATTCATACTCATGAGATGCTTAAACAAAAACAGCATAAATGTATTATTATGGCCTTACAAAGCTTCATAAACTAATAAATTTGTTAACTCAGGCAAGGGGGATCCAGATTTTAGTACAAGTATAGAAATTATCTACTTCATAATTCTTGTTTAACAAAATTATTTTCCTCATACATTTATTCTTTGGGCAGTGACAAAAACAGTGAGATATTCAAAGCATTGGATGATTAACCTAATCAACTTACCTCTACAAACTGAAACACAGTCATGCCTGTAATGTTAGTAAAGATCTTATATGTCTCTTTTGAATCTGAAAAAAATAATTCAAATTTTAGTACTGCTTTGCCTGGTTCAGAAGTTTGTCAACCTTGAAGTCTACATGACCCCAAAGCAGA
Source organism: Megascapheus bottae (assembly GCF_031878675.1). NCBI lineage: Eukaryota > Metazoa > Chordata > Mammalia > Rodentia > Geomyidae > Megascapheus > Megascapheus bottae. Next base: position 42,067,193 of record NC_143511.1, read on the forward strand.
TCATCCATGCCAGTTCTGCTGGAAGACCACTGATGAAGCCAGTCAGATGTAGAGCACTGTCCCCATCTCAGTTCCCTCAGGTAGGACCTAAGTTGTTCTTTTCCTTTGCCTACCAGTTCCTAGAGTCAGCTGTTTGAGCAACTCTACCTAACAGTCTTGGTTTACCATCATAGTGAGTTATCACTACCACAAAGTGAGAGGCTCTCATTAGGCCAGACCTGACATCTGTATAGACAAAAGTTTGGTCTGGTGTATATTTGCTTAGAACTAGCTTCAGCTTTTTCTTGAGGTAATGTTTTGTTTTTTGTTTTAGTCAGTAGGTTTGAAAATGAAGATCTGTCCACATAAAAATTATCCACTATAACACATCTTTACACTACAGTCCTTTTTCTCCTAATCAAGAAATAAAAAAAAAACTGTGGAACTGCTTAATATTCATAAATTAATTTGGCCTTATTCTGTGGTTAACCATCCCTCCAGTTGACCAGTTCTAATTAGCAGCTCTTTCCAGACTTTGAAGAAATTGTCAACAGAATCTTGCAAATCTCTGAGATCCTTAAATTCTTTCTCTGCTCCCATAGATGAAGAATTTCCATTTTAAGATCACTCAATATCTCTCTGGAGAAAAAGTCCTGTTCTATCCACTCTCGTTTGGAATCATCTCCAATGCCAAGAAGACACACTGCCAGCAACCTGACAGTTTCTTTCTGACACATATATAATTGTACACTGGGATGTAGTGAAATTTTTGTGGCATAATTTACTACCTAATGTCTTGTGTTTCTCAGGCTGCACTGGCACTCCTGGGCCCAAATGGTCTCCCTCCTTCACTTCTTGAGTACTATGGGATGCAAAACTTCCATCCCAGCTGGAGGGTATTTTCATCAGCTTTTGCAAGTTCTATAATCTGCTGAAACCGATTAGCTTAATACTTATATGAAAGGTTGAATTTAGACCTGTCCTGAAGGAAAATGCATGACAGAGTAATGAAGAATAAAAGACACTGTAGAAATTGGACTGCCATTGTTTTA